>NC_141602.1:49052308-49199808 GCF_047967505.1 Dipteris shenzhenensis | reverse complement strand
AATAAGACCTTTTACCATTTACCAAGAAGTTTATCAGTGGGCAGATTGCATGAGCAGATATCAGTGGACAGATTACATATATTAGTGGACAGATTACATGTCATGGGACATATTGGAGCTTGATGATTATTGGTTATTTTTATTGCATTTGTATAAATATTTAAGCTCATTTATTGTCATAAAAAACCTTGTAAAGCCTTCTATGCTATTTTTTACATTTATTGTCATATGAAGTGCCTTGTAATAAACTCGACCATCCCAACCATTCACTATTTAATGAGTATCAGTGGGCTACATAAGTGGATATCATGTGGGCTGCATAAGTGGATATCAGTGGAACAAATTTTAGTGGGTAGATTGCATCAGTTGGGTATCAATGCACAGATATCAATGGATGGACAGATTACATGTCATCACGAAGATTGAAGCTTTATGACCAGAGGGCAAATCAATGGATGGACAGATTACATGTCTTCACGAAGATTGAAGCTTTATCACTAGATGACATTTTATATTATTGTAAAGCTTTATTGGCTAATTTTCTTACATTTGTACAAATATTTAAGCCTTGTAAAGCCTTCTAGGCTATTTCCCACATTTATTGCCATATGAATCCTTGTAAAGCCCTTTGGACTATCTCCCACATTTATTGTATCAAGCGTTGTATATTGTACTTTACTTGTATGTATCTAAATTCTTCATTATCTTTTCTTGTAGGATTATGGAGCAATCAACTAATGTGGTGGCTATCCTAAATGACTTTGAGATCAGAGAATGGGTTTCTGATGTCACTTTGAATTTGAAAGGAAAGGAATATAGCCCCAATGGATTTAATAGGTGGACTCGATATCACATGGGCAGAAGAGCTTGGTTTCTTCATCAAAAGGAAAAGAGACTCTTTCTACTTATGTCAAAAAGGGAGTTCAATGGTGTTGTGAAGATCCATGGGATGCTACTTTCTTCAAAGAAGATATGACTTCAAGCCTTGTAGTAGGCATAATTATAGAGCCAAAAGAGACTTTTATAGATATTTTTACAAAGAGTTCAGATCTTGAAGTTGGCGGTCTTCATTTTTTTGTGTCAAGGAGAGACTCAAAGACCTTTGTGATGCCTCCTCCTCAACCATCAAAGTTTCCAGAGCTGCAAAGTGCATTGGAGGATCTTTCATATACTTGGGAGCAATTTCCTAGTGTGGTGGCAAAAAGGATGAATGCAAAGATAATGTTTGAGTACTTTCAGGATGCACAATATGCTCCTCATATTCAAGGATCTTCACATGAAGGAGATCAAAAAGCTCAGACTTCGATGCAGGGACAAGAAGAACAGGCACACTGTCACAAACATATAGAACATGAGCGCAAACTTCTAGAGCAAGAAATGGTGGATGTAACTAAGGATGATGAAACACAAGCCTTGAGTGCATGGGAATTAAAAAAAATTGAAGAAGATCAAGGTCGATCCACTGCAGTTATGCTAGAAGCTCTTGCTAGCAAACCACGACGTGAGATGCAAAAGGCTAGTACTGCAAGAGCCACGGTTCCAAGCAGTAAAAAAAGGCATCGTCCCATTATAGAGAGAGATAATGTGGATGAAGAACGGTTAAAAGAAGAGAAAGATGAAGAAGACTCAAAACCTGAGGCTGAAGATGATCAGGATGAACTCACATCAATCAAAAATCTTAATCTGCATCTTAATGAAGCTGTTACAGATGATGATGTGGGATATATTTGGGGTCAAAGGACGTGGTTTGTGAATGCCAAAGATGTGGAAGCTGCAGCTGTCTTTACTAATAGTCGAAGCCTTGATATATCCTATGCACTGCAAATATACGAGGCTTTGAGAGATGGTAAGAAACCTGTGGGAAGCAATGTGGTCTTGTGCCCAATAATGTTTTGTCCAATCAAAAATAGTTTTTTGGATCAAATAACATTTATAGGGCCTACACATTTCGAGGAAACCTTCAGTCGATTCTTTAAAAACACTCTTAAAAATATTCCACATGAACAAGGCGAAGAGGCACAACGTGAGAATATGCTAAAGGAAGCAAAGAAGGAATTCCTCCTTCATTGTAGATTCTAGCCCATTGATGGTCAACATTGGGCTTATGCTTGTAATCAGATCACAAAGGAAGCAAAGGAGGTCAGAATACTCACTTTAGAACAATTTGCAAAGATAAGTTCATTCCATTATTATCCTGCAACAATCTGTATATTCAAGCATGAGATCAAGTATTTGATTGAGTCCGAAAGACTTAATCATTATGTCCATGGAAAGAGTAAGATATCCTCAACATCAGATGTCTTACAGAAGGCAAGGGTTATATGGACAACATTTGGTTCTCCAAATCCTGATTTGAAGCGAAAGGTCACAAAAGCAGACACCGACACACTCATGAACTTCTATACTTCTTTGAGTGCAGTTGTGCCTAGGGGAACTCAAGAGCGAGAAGAAAGTATGACAAGCCTCAAGGTGGTGAGAAACAGATATGCCGACTACACTTCTATCATATTTTGTCCTGTTGAAGTGTTCAATGAGATGCTTGAAACGTGCATTGCTTGTGAGCGTGGACAGTTGACCTATGAAGCTCCTTTGTTTATCTCCAGAAAGTCAAAGGTAATGGATAAGAACGAGTTGATAGCAAGGATGTGGAGGCCTATAAAGTACTTACCTGATAAGTATGCATCCATGGCAGCACAAAAAATTTTAAAGAAAGAATGGTTTTTTGAAAAAAAAGACAAAGACCACTGCATGGAAGAATGCATCAATGTACAGGTGAGGCGTGATGCAATGCATAGTGCCATTAAGTATTTGCTGTCAGAGAAACAAATTCCACTTACTCATTGTAACATTGACTATAATGTGGTGAAGCATATAGCTTCTTTGTCAACACCCAAGTTAAAGCTATGGGCAAACAGGTCGATTAAAAAGGATGAAGATGGGTCAGAAATAGTAACCTCTTATATGAGAAAAGAAATCCCACAACAGGTGGTTGCATATGTGGAAAGATTAATAAGCGAGATAAGGATGTCGACAGATATGCACCAAAGCTTTCAATTCAATGTAGAGGTTACGGCAGAGTCTGGAAAGCTTGTGAACTTCAGGGGAGTCTCAGAAGATGACTTCTTCAAGAATGAGTCAGCATGGGATAAGCCACAACTATTCTTTATCAATGAAGTTTCTAGCGATGATATCCATAACTTCATTGATAGAATAGTATATACCATCATTAGCAAAGTGGCAATTTGCAACATTGTCATTTTTGTTGATAACAAAGACAAAGAAGCCATGCAGGTTACTCTAGAGTGAGCATATTCATTAGATTTGAAGATCTATAGTGGTTTTTATGCAACAAAGAGAGGTAAGAGAGAATGTGGCATAGCGATTCAATCTCTTGAATCATTCTTTTTATGTATGCGGAGTCCCAACCATGATCACTCATTACAAAAGAACATAAGAGGGAATTCAAATAATTTGAGATTGATGCTAGAAGAGCAAGACATTCCCAGGTCCATACATTATCAAAAAAACAACTATGGAAGTCCTGCAAAAAGTGGGAGTCTCTTGCTTACCATGATGGAGAATTTGCTACCGGCAAGTTGGGAGGTCACCTTGTGCAGGATGGGATATTTATTTGAGGATCTCCTCAGAAAAGCAACTCCACAAATATTATTGAAAATAAGCATTTCATGGTTTATTTTCAGCTTCAAGCAGATCTAACCACAGGCTATGAAAAAGAGATAGACCACAAGGACACTGATGACATGGATGATTACCTTGAAGATCATAATGTCCCAGTTGATGATGATGAAAAGATGGACTTACATGACCCGTTCAGAGAGAGGTTGGTGGATGAAGACAAACATGATGATGCCTTCTTTGATAATTATGGCTCGCAGGGTTATGAAAAAAGGCCACTACGACAATACTTAGCGGTATGAACTCTCTATTTCTCAACTAAATACAATTTTTTAAATAAGATTTAAATTTAAAGATAATGAATCTAATCTCTCATATTTGTTTACAGGCAATAGAGGGAGAAGAAATGGATGAAGTCAATATGGAGGCACTCCCTTCTACTTCAACAATGCAACCACCTCTAAATTTGATTGAAGAATCCCATGAGCACAAGAGCTTTAAAGACACCATGGAAAAGCAGAATGACCCCAAACATAGAATACAAGCTATGACGGAGACCCATTCTGCAAATTTAGCTGCATTGGATAAAATGGAGAGCTCATTTGAAGTTAGGATCGTTTTGAAACGAGAACCTCAATATTTGAGCTTTGGTAGAGAGGAGGTTTCAATCCTCTCCAATCCTTTAAAAGAGGTTAATGACAATGTTATCTTGGCCATTCTCAGGTAACGTTTGTTTATTTGTTGCTACTTCAATGAGCTAACATTTGTTTATTTATTTACAGTGTAGTTATATATATCAGTTTTCTAGTGCAGAATACAAAACAATTCTATGAGCTAACGTTTGTTTATTTCTTGGTGCAGTGTAGTTATTTCTCAGCTTCCTAGTGCAGTGCAGCATCATGTCTACATGCTCGATGCTCTCCTTTCTTCTATTCTTAGCTCTCCTTAAAAGACTATAGAAGATGTTTGTACCTAGTTAAGCCCTTTGAATTTAGATGGGGTGCGAGTCATCTTTATGCCTTATCATGAGGCATAAGTATCAACTCTAACCTTATTTTTACTATTTCTTTGGCAAGTTTGTGTGAAACAATAATCATTTTTATTCTGGTCATGTAGCTCACATTGGAGTTTGATCGTATGGGACCTTGAACTCAACCGTTTGTGGTTTGTGAATTCAATGGAAGGCTATCATGCCAACTCCCCAAGGTAGTTATTCTCTTAATATTTTTGATACTTTCTTATTTTGTATCTTATGATCATGACATATTTATATATTTAATATGTCATGATGGATAGTGCTACATATCGGCTAGTATCTACTATCAGAACAACCACGGAGCAACAAGACCAAGTAGAATTCAAAATACATCTGCCAGTGGAGCAAAAAGATGGGCACAGCTGTGGGTGGAGAGTTGCCTACAACTGCATGTTGTTTCTTAGAGAGATTTTTGATTTGGAGATACCAGTCAAAATGGAATCATATACAGAAGCGGATCTGCTAGCATTTCTGGGTGAGAGTATTCAGCATCTAATTGCTACCATTGGGAAACAACCTGAAAATATGACTACATTGCAGCATGTATAAAACCTTATCTTTATACTTGTATGCTTGTTCAAGCCTTTAATTGGGATGTGTAAATCTCATAACTTTTTTATATTTTCCTCCAAGAGGAGAAGAGACTGAGTCTAATGAAAGCATGCTATCTTTATACTTCTATGATTATTTAAACCTTTATTTGTATTTGGGATGTGTAAATCTCATAACTTTTTAAATTTTTCCTCTAAGAGGAGGAGAGACTCACTCTAATGAAAGCATGTATGAAACCTTACTTTTTAAATTTTTGCTCCAAGCGGAGGAGAGACTCACTCTAATGAAAGCATGTATGAAACCTTATCTGCTTGTTTAAGCCTTTATTTGGGATGTGTACATCGCATAACTTTTTTATATTTTTATAGTAGAAGGAGGATGTAGAAGACATAGCAAGTGAAGAAGGATACAATGTAGACTACTCTGTCAATAAGATGAGTCATAAAAATATGAATCTATTGGAGCAGATTGGAAGTTCATTCACCGCTATGTTGTTAATTCAACAACAACCTCATTTTTTTGAATTTGGTGAAGAAGAGATTTCAATCCTCTTGAATCGTAAGAAAGAGGTTAATGTCAAAGTCATTACAACCATCCTCAGGTTTGATGCAGCCTTTTCCTTGGCTTTATACTTTGCTTATTTTGATTAAACCCAAGAAGCTAATACTTTTTTTTTAAATATAGTAATGTTATAGCAAATTTTCCGCAAAATATACAAAGCGTTTCATATATGCTCAATCCTCGTATTTCGGAAGTTCTTAGCAACAAAGAAGAAACCATAGAGGATGTTTGCAAGTGGTTGAAGCACGTTCCTATGAATGAAGCACGAGTTATTTTTACAGCATATTATAAGAAGTAAGCATCAAACCCTACTTGTTTTTTCTATTGCATTGCTAGAATTGTCTCAAACACAGTAATTATTCTTTATTGATAATGCAGCTCACATTGGAGTTTGGTAGTCGTGGACATCTTTGCGAAGAAGTGCTTCTTTGCCAACTCAATGACATCCGTCCATGGCACTGTGTTAGAGTAAGTATAGACTACACTTGTTGTCACTTCTTGACATGTAGATTGATATGCAATGCACATATTCACTGTTGTTACATGTTTTGATGTGCAAATTAGCTCGAAAGTTAGTAGGTGCTATCGACACAGTAATGCGGCAATGTGACTTGGCACAACAAATAGAGTATATAACATGTCAAGGATTTAATCAAGAGAATAGCCACATCTATAATTGTGGATGGAGGGTGGGTTACAATTGCTTTTTGGTACTTGGTCAAATTTTTGAGATACAAAATGACACCACACTGTCAACATATACGGATTTGCATCTCTATGCATTTATAACATGTACCATTCGAGCAATCATTAAGGGCGACATTATGGACCTTCCCATAAGGCAAATAGATAATGGCTCAGAGGAGTGCAAAATAAATGCCGTCAAAGAGTCAAAGGGGATAGAAGACCTCAACTCTACAAACATGGCTTCATTGGAAGAATTGGGAAGCTCTTTTAATGTTAGGGTTATGATTCAACATAGACCTCAGTATCTTGAATTTGGGGGAGAGGAGATTTCAATCCTCTCTAGAGCTTCAAATGAGGTCAATAACAACGTTATGATGGCCATTCTCAGGTTTGATACAAACTTTTTCTCTACTTGATAATTCAATATTTTGATTAAATCTAATAAGCTAATATTCATTTATTTGTTGGTGCAGTATAGTTATCTCATGATTTGGTAGAGCCGTACAAAACCGTGTGTATATGTTGGATTCCCTCCTTTCTCCTATACTTAGCGATAGCAGAAAGACGATAGCCGATGTTTGTAAATGGTTACAGCCTTTACATTTACATGGCGTGCGAGTCCTATTTATGGCATATCACGAGATGTAAGTATCATGGCAACCTTTATTTTCATCTTATACTGGCAACATTGTGTTAAATAATAATGGTTCTTAATTATTCGTGTAGGGAACATTGGACTCTGGTGGTTTGGGACCTTGAAGACAACTATTATTGGTTTGTTAACTCGATTGCAGGCTTTCATGGCTCAGTGCAAACGTAAGTATTTTATTAATATGTTGTTACTTCTATATTATGTACCTTATGTAATAGACACACTAAGTTTTTTTAATATGTCATGATGAGCAGGTCGATTGAGAAGTTGGTATCTGTTATCAGAGAAACAGGACAGTACAAAGACTCGCTAGACTTCCAAAAGCATTTAGTAGTAGAGCAGGAAGATGGGCATAGTTGTGGGTGGAGAGTTGCCTACAACTGCATGTTGATTTTCAAAGAAATTATCTCACTTAAGCCACAGATCTCATCGAAAGACTTTTTGGAGCTCAAATATTCAGAGGAGGATATACAATTGTTTAGGGCTGAAATCATTCAAGACCTAATTGCTGCCATTAGAATACAATGTGCAACTGAAGCAATATCAGAGCTTGCATTTAAGGAAGAGGAGACTGAGTCTACTGTGAAAGCACTACACACTACAGAAGAAGCAGAGACTCATTGTACACCTACAGCATCACAGCCTCCACTGGAAGCATTAGAAGAGTTGCCACAGCCTCCGCTTGAATTTAAGGAAGAGGATACTGAGTCTACTCCAAAAGCACTACATACTACAGAAGAAGTAGAGAAGACTGAGTGTACATCTAGAGCACCACAGCTTCCATTGGAAGCATCAGAAGAGTTGCCACAGTCTCCACTAGAAGCATCAGAAGAGTTGTGATGCATGTATGATGTTGTGTTTGTATATATGCATGAGGAGCATATTCTCATGATGTTGTTTACTCCATGAATATTATGGTTGACATTTATTTGTTGCAATGTATGAATCATGATGTAGTTTTTATTGATTATACACCAATTTTTGACTTATTACTTAAGTGGCATTTAGTCATGATATTTATATATTTATTTCATGCACACAATTTTATGATATGAATGTGTGATGATGTGATTATTAGGAAATATAACCTATTTCATGGCAAAGTATCAATTCCCAATGCTCCACTCACTTAAAGTATAGCATTCCCAATGCTCTGCAAAATTTTATTCAGTTGGACAGTCTCCACTCACTTAAAGTAGAGCATTTCCAATGCTTCTCTCACTTTATTCCAACCCTTATCCTTATCATAGCGAACACATCGTGCCTTAGTGCACTTGTAATCTTCCATCGTAGTCCTTCCACAAACACTCTCTTATTTCTTACATCCTAGTCCTTCTGATTACACTTTACATCTTCCCTCACTTTCTATCACTCTTGAAGGAGGGGCAGCTCACTGTGCATCCCTCGCTATCGCTCCCTCACTCTCCTTCTCCCACTTTTCCTCTAAGACAATGACTACTTACTACCCGACTTCATTTACTGAACTCAAATTCTGTCTTAGATCTCTTTTGTATGGACCAATGAAGGAAAAATCATTCGAGGAGGATATGTTACGCACATGGCTGCTTGATTTGAACTCAGCAAAAGAGGTGAATATCCTTAGCTTTCTTTTTCGCTTCTTTTAATCACGTACTTCTTATGCGAACGAGTTAAATTTTTGTACAGGATATGGCGGTGGCTAGAACTGTATTGAAAAAAATGGTGAAGATGAGGAAAGCCAAGAGAGAAAAGAAGAGTTGTTGAAAGCTTACAAGTGGGCAGAAGATTCGAAACAAGTTGTGAGGAGAGTCTGTGAGGAGATTTGTGATGCCAGCCCTGGTTACCATGGCTTGCAAGTTTAAAGGCTGCTTGTTTTCATGAAGCCAATGCCATAGTAGGCACTTTCGAGGACATATGCTCTCTCTAATGACTTAATAGTCAAGTGATGTAAATTTAATTCCATAGAATTTAAAGTAACTGTGAAATTTAATTCCATAGACTTATGTGTTTTCTAAAATAACTGTAATAGGCAAGAAATAAAACTACAGTTCCACAAAGACTTTTTAGTTCTCTAATGTAACATTGTAATAGACAAGAGAGACAAAGATGACATCTTCTATGCTGAGCTAATGGAAGGTGTTTTTTAACACCATATGGCTTTGAGTTATATGATCTACTTCTTGTACAAATGTGTCATGCTTTTTTTTAAATGTACTCTAGTTTTTTTTCTAATTTGATTTTTTAAAATTTTACTTTTGTTCTCTTTTAACAACATGTAGTCCTCTTTTTTTAATGTACTCTAGTTTTAATAACATGTCAGTACGTCATTTTTTCTAATTTGATTTTTTAAAATCTTACTTTTTGACTCAAAGTTTTGTTTTATAAGAGCCTCTTTTTTTTAAATTCTTTATCCAAAATTATCTCACAAAAGGAATTTGGACAGTGCACTAGTCCAAAATTAATGAAATAGGTGTTTGTTGTGATTGCTGATACTATTTGTGGCCAAACTCTGGTCCCTATTGTGGAGCACACTAACATGGAAGGAGGTATTTATTTCATTGTGGATTCAAGCTTGTCTGACAAGTATATAGTGTCCATGAGAGAGAAGACATCCTCACCAGCAATGGCTAGAAGTGATCCACACACCATATATGTTGAGGATGATGAATATAGCAATGATAAATGTTTTATGAGCATTTAGGATGATGACGAGATAGTCTAGGTGGTGTCTACATCAGAGTGGAAATCCACAATGTGGGGGTCCAGTTCTCTCACACCAATAAGTATTATGGAATCACCTGGGAGTAAAGCCCGCACATCTATTGGAAGTGTATCTTCCTCTTGGCCTGCATGGAAAACAAGTATAGACAAGGTTGCCTCATCTAGTCGGGCTCCTTTTGAAACTGTTTGTGACGAGATATTGTTTGCTGAAGAGGATGAACCCTCCTCAAGCAAAAGTGCAAGATCAAAGGGGTCCGATATTGTAGATTACATACTTTCTCATTGTGCATCAACCAGTTCAGCGGCAGGAGTCAGACCAACTATTTGAAGAGATACATGCATTTTGGAGGCGAGGAACTATTCTAGTAGCCGAGCTACGTTACATGGAGAGTTGGCTCAGCTCATGGGGAGTAAGAATTCAATATTGGGGAAATTTGAAGGAGCCGTAAGGGACGCAAGTAGAATAGGATTTTGTTTAATTTTTGTAATAAAAGTGGCACTTAAGATATAATTTTGTATTGACATCATTTGTAGGCAATCCAAAGCCTTGGAGCAACCCAAACAACACCCCTTTCCATAGTGAAGAGTAGACAAATTTGGAGTGAAAAAAGAGAAATGTTTTAATAGAAATACTTTGCAATAAATATCCTTAAAAAAAGGAGGTAACATCTTTGAAGGATGAATAATCTTTTCAAAAGAGACAAAGCAAGCAGTAGAGCTTTGAAAAGTCGTTGGCAACATCACTTTTATTGAAGAGGGGATTCTGCCTACCTGCCACCATCCAACAAGAAAAACATGGCGAGAACTAGTTAAACCTTGGTTGGGAAGACAACTGTCCCTCCCTTGTTATTGGAGTCACAATAAAAATAAACACTAACCATTGACTTACAAAGCTAGTTGAAGAGGAACTAATGGAAAGAAAACTATGTGGAGTGAAAAGAGAAAAAACACAATGCTAAAAATTTGTATCGGGAATTTAGAAATGGATTTTAGGAAGAAGGACTAACAAAGGACTAAAATGAGAGAGGAGAATGAATAATATAAGAGAGGAGGGGACAAAAAGAGGGGAGAGAGATAAGAGTGAGAGAGGAAGAGGGGGGGGGGGGGTTTGTGTAAAAGAAAAAGCGTTTAAACAAGGGGTTTGTATAATAGAAGGGGGGGAAATTAAAATAAGTAAAGGAGGGGAAAAAAACCAGTGAGAAAAAAAGAAGGGGGTTTATTAATTGGGAGGAGGGAAAGTTTTAAAAAATGAATAAATAGAAAGGGGGAAAAAACCTTTAAAAAGAAAGGGGGGATTTTGCTACAAATTTCTTTCTAAAGGGGAAAATTAAGAAGGCGGGGGGGGGGGGGGGGGGGGGTTGTGATTGAATAAGACAAGAAAGGGGGTTTGTAGAAAAAAGAAAAAAGAAAAAAGAAAAAGAAAAAGGGAGTCCATGGTGGGTGCGAAGCCCATGCGGGGAGCTTAGGAGAGCCTTAAAGGGGGAGCCGTGTAGAGTCTAGAAGTAGGTAAAGACTAGCGGTGCAGACAGAGTGGGAGGAGCAGCACAGTCGCTAGAGAGGTGAATAGAGGTACGAGCCATGGTTAAGGGAGAAATATAGGCGGGGGGAATGAGAAGCAAAGTCACGTCATATTGCAGTGGGTTGAGTGGAGCCTTTTGGAGCGCGCAACGTGAGGTGGAGTAATTAACGAGGCAAGGCTTGTAGGCTGTGAGTAGGTAGTGAGTAAAGGGGACGAGTTTAATATATAGGGATAGAGTAAGAAAGTCAGGGGAGTCGGGGAGGTGAGTAGTGAAGAGCTCGAGGCAGCAGAAGTGGGAGCGATGGTGGGTGTGTAAAACGAGGAGCTAGAATGCAAGGCGAGGTGCAGCGATCAGACAAGGCAGTGTGTAGGGGGAGTAGGGGGTTTAGACTTTATTAATTAGGGAGGAGTAGGGGGAAAGGGGGTAATAGAGGATGATAAGGGGAATGTAGGAAACATAGGGAATAATAGGGGGGAGAGGAATTAGAGGATAAAAGGGGGACAAAGGGAAATATAAAAATAGGGAAAAAAGAAAATTAGTGAAATTAGGAAGAATAGGCAAATTAGAAATTAGAAAAATAGGAAATTAGGGAGATTAGGGAAATAGGGAAAAAGGGAAAATTAGGAAAACAGTAAAAAGGGTTAATTAGAAAATTAGAAAAAATAAAAAATAAAAAAATAGGGAAATTTTAATAGGGGGTAGGAAATTAGGGGAAATGTAGGGGAAATAGGTAAAATTAGGAGTGAAAATGAGGAACTAAGAGTTGAAATGTAAGGGAGAATTTAGAAAGGAGAAAGAAGGGAGGGGAGGGGAGGGGGTGATTTTGAAAAATAGAAAAGATAGAAAAATAGGAAAAATTAATAAGGGTTAGGAAAATTAGGGAAAATTTAGGGGAAGTAGGGAAATTAGGGAGTGTAATGAGAGAGAAAGGACATAGAATGTAAATGTAAGGGGGGCGGAAGGAAGAGGGAGGGGGGGAGAAAATGAAAAAAGTAAAGTAATTATAAGCGAAAAAAGAATAGGAAGTGTGTGTGTGTGTGTGTGTGTGTGAGAGAGAGAGAGAGAGAGAGAGAGAGAGAGAGAGAGAGAGAGAGAACAGAGAGAGAGAGAGAGAGAGAGAGCATTTTTCAATGCACAATTGAGGACTGAAGGCAACCACCTCCAACGGCACATGCATTTGACGCAGTCAGACATGCTGGCAACACACACACACACACAAAGGAGTATCATATATATATATATATATATATATATATATATATGAAGAGAGATAGAGGTAGGTAGTTAGATAGATAGATAGATAGATAGATAGATAGATAGATGGATAGATAGATTGATAGAGAGAGAGAGAGAGAGAGAGAGAGAGAGAGAGAGAGAGAGAGAGAGAGAGAGAGAGAGAGAGAGAGAGAGAGAACAAAGTGAGTGAGTGTGTGAAAAAGAGAGGGGGGGCGATAGAGAGAGAGAGAGAGAGAGAGAGAGAGAGAGAGAGAGAGAGAGAGAGAGAGAACAAAGTGAGTGAGTGAGTATGTGTGTGCAATTTCAAGACAAACATTATCCATCTTAGACTTATCAATCAAGACAATTTGTGATAAGATAATCTCTACAAAGAAAGTTTATGAAAAAATCATGTAATTTTGCTCAATTATAAATACCGAATGATATTGAAGGAGCTCCACTCACTTGCATCCATCCACAAAAAGGACAAGTTAGAACAAGAATCCTTACTTGTGGGACTGCAGGCTTCAAAGCACAGCTCCACTTGTTATTGATGTCACAACATCATAAGCCATTTATAATGGCAGATCATATCAACCTTGGATGGTGGTGCATCGTGTGGCACCTCAACATTTGAGTCACATGTACCCAGATGCTCCATGTGTATTGTGTAGGTAGTAAACTCTCTCTAAACTATCAATTTTCAAAAATCCCTATGTAAGAGGTCATAAGAGACCTCGGGGGGGTCACTCATCGTATGTAACCCTATCACGTGAGTTCAACAGAAGGATATTTTTTATTTCTAAAATTTACAGAAATAAATATACATAAGGGACTATTTAAAATAGTTTTGGAAAAAATTTACAGATTTGTATAGAAAAGGGGTACATTTTATTAATGAAAAAATTTATAGATAAGGGATTTTAAATATAGGCCTTGAACGCACGTGATATAGAGGGTTTATACATAGTGACCCCCCTGAGTAAGAGACTTCACATCATATTTTATTGAGTAACCTCTCCCAAGTGAATTGACTAATTTGCCAATATATTGAAAAGAAAATTTTGATAATCACAATATGGGATTATATTGTTACATGGAAATCCTAGTTGTCTTTCCTAACATGCCTCTTTTGCTAGGGTAATATTTTCCTTAACTTTATATACAACAAAGTCAACAAGACAAAGACTTGTCCAAGTTATTCATACTTCATATCACACATATATACCATCTGAAATTAAAACCATGATAGTACAAGTTTCCTCTCTCCGTGATGTTCCATAGTCTATCCTTTAATTGTGTTTATCTTTGTTTGATGATATGTGGTAGGTCGTGTGCCCACTCTTTCTTGATCACACGTAGTCTCTTAGGTTGCATTCTAATACGAGCCCCTTGATTTGGCTGCAGAGATCATCCCGCTATTATCGAGTATCCTCTGTAGATAGAAGAGCTACGTATATCCATAAGGTGCTAGAAAAAATGAGCCTTGTGCTTTTTAGTCATGAAAAATGTGAACGCTAATGGATCTTCCCATTTTGATTTTGTTTTGGCTTCTGAGCAAACGAAAGACGTAGAGAGTTTCATACATATATACGGTATGGAATATATAACATCATATCAGTCCAGATTTTCCTGTTCATCTATTGCAGTTTCTTGGTGCAACGATCAGTACATATGTAGCTTACCTTAGTCCTAGTAGCAGATGGTCGACCACCTTACTACGTTCGAAACCACTTTTCATCCATGTGTAACCCACTAGACTGATAGCCAGCACATAAAACCACGTGTAGCGAGTGATTCCAGTGGGAGAACAATTGTTTGTGAGCCTTGAAAGTAGTCGTATGCAAGATACTAGTGGCTTAGAGTATGATCGATAGCTGCTGATCTTAGTCTTTCACACCTTTTGTAGGTTTCGCTCCTGTGCAATACTAGCCTGTGAAGTGAAGTTACTGTTTGTCTATAACTATCATTCCGTTAAGATGTCGTGTGAGAGTGTGATTTACCTCAATCAACAAAGAGCTATGCATACACAAGGTATATCAAAAAAGCTACGTAGAAGATAACTCCTGACCTCAAAATCTTACCAAAATATTTCGTGGTGTTGACCAGCAACTATTGGCTTGCCTCAAACGTGATAACAAGTAGTCTCTCCTTGTTTCATGTGCGATAACACCCCACGATCACATGCGGTTCTCCATATCGTCTCTGCCAGGCTTGTATATTCACCCGTGATGTAATAGTGTATGAGAAGAGTACTAGCTATGTCTATGGTCAACGAAGACAAAGTAGGAGAAGACTACCGGCTGAGATTGGATGAGAATTTGGGACGGTTCCACGACGACTCCACCACTTAGCATGAGCCAGTAAGGGTTTCTAACTATTGTGTGCTATATCGGCTAGAAATAAAGATTGCTTGCTAACACTTTATTTTGTTTAGATACTCCATCTTTTATCGTTTACCATATTGGTCCCACCTCAAGATCAATCACCTGCTTGATCCCATGCATATCTTCAAGAATGTGGCATCTACCATTTGGGAGCATTTGAATGGGACACGAGATTCCGCAGGCATAAGGGAGGATCTATGTACCACAGGGAGGATGCGTGAAGCTTGGCCACAAGAGAGACCAAATGGGCATGTTTTTTTACCTCGTGCACCGTGGATTTTATCAAAGCTAGAGATGGCGACGGTGAAGCGCGCTATTACTACAATTCGTACTCCCACTGGATGCATGAGGTGTTTGAAGGGAGCCTTTACAAAGAGCAAGAAAAGAGGTGTAGAGAAATTATATGGCTTGAAATCTCATGATTGGCACAAGATGCTCCAAGTAAGTATTTTATGTGCATAATATCTTTTTCCTTCCAAATGTGTGAGTGAATAATTATAAGCAACTAATCAACCACCTTCTTGTGGGTTCAGTTCATACTACCTACTAGCATTTCACATAGTGCATCGAAGGACATGAAATATTGTATTTACAAGATGGGCGAGCTTGTGAGGTACTTTACATGATACAAAATATGATGCGTATCAATGCTCCATGCAAGTTTGAATGCATATTGCTAATTAATATGTTGTACTTTTTTATTTCTAGGTATGTGAGCTCAAAGGAAATAGATCCCACCACGCTTGAGAATGCTCGAGTTATGTCAGTGGAGGTGGTTTGTTTAGTGGAGGAGACATTTACACGTTCTATTCTCACAAGCCAGCTACATCTTATAGTGCATTTGGTGGATGAGATTGCTATATGCGGTACTATACATGCACGATGGTTGTTCTTCCTCGAGCGCTTCATGAAGACCTTGAAGGGCTTCGTGAGACAAAATGCAAGACCTGAAGGTAGCATGGCCGAGGGTTGGTTGGTACAAGAGTCACTTGTATATATTTCTGAGTTTCTTGTTGATGTGGATAGCTCTCTCCCATGACTATGGAGAGATGATGAAGACCTAAGGATGACCTCTATTGTGCCTCAAGGGAAAGGACGCAACAAAGTAATAGACACGGAGTTGCATAATAGTATCAACCTCTTTTGTGTGCTTAATAGTGATGTGATGAAAAGATGGGCGACAAGATACGAGGATGCAAAGGAAAGAAGACAAGAAGAAAGGGCCCTCTTTTGTACACACCACGGATCTCTTGTGCCATACCCTCAGTATCTAAGAGCACTTCCAAAGGATATTCATGTGGATTGGCTACTTGATGAAATGGAGAAAGCAAAGAAAGACGAGGGGATGCATATCACAATGGAAGAATGGGAGTATGCTAGGGGATGCATGAGCAAGGTCGGTATATAGAATGTTATGCATAAGTTAGGAGCTTTCAATAATTTAGATTGCTTATTTAATTGATTTTTTCTTGGTGTAGTGCACTATGTTCAATGCTATATGGTGTGAGGGCAAGCATTTTTGAACACAACGGATTGATGATAAGAGAAACACACAAGATTGTGGCATCATTGCTAGCTTTGAGGGAGCCAATGGAGCCATGGATGATTATTGTGGCATAATCCAAGATATTATTATGCTTGACTTTCGATGCTTCTTTGTGTATGTTTTGGATGTAAAGTGGTTTAAGGACGTGGTGGAAAGAGGCCCTAATGCAACAATCAAACGCCATGCAAGTGACTTTGTAACTATTGACTCCACAAAGTTTTGGCAAAGTAGGAAGGACACGCTAGTACTACCGCAACAATGTGAACAGGTACTGTGCACACATATAAAAATACTCGCTTTTAAATATTTGATGCACGAAAAATAACATGATTGTATTTGTGTTTGAATTAGGTTGTCTATCAACCAATGGTGGATAATAATAGATGGTGGCATGTCATACCTATTATGCCACGTTCCAAAGTGATGTATAGTATATTTACTAATATGGAGCATATGGAGGATGATCATGGCCATGGACGTGATGATGACCGTGATACGAGAGAGGAGGATGATCATGAGATAGGAGATACAGATATTGAGGCCATTACCCATGAGGACAAGCCTACCATTGGTGATGCTGATTTCGATGAGCACATGAGTAGCACAAGTAGTAGTGGGTTGAATGTATTTGTAGATCTAAACACTTGTTTGGATTTTAAAGTAGATAGTTTGGCAAGGGTTGATCTCATTGAGGATGAGATTGAACCGTAGCCCCATCATTGATATTGGCAAAACTATTTTACATATTGTCTCATTCTCCTCACCTCACTTAATTCTTGTATATGTGGGCTTGCAAAAAAGCATTGATGTTCTGTTAAAATTATGTGCTTTGGTAATCATGGGCAATGTTTGGAAAGCAATGATGTACACCAAAATCTCACTTTCTGTATTCTTTGGTTTGCGTCTATCTACGCATCTAAATGTGCATCTAATTCTCAGTGTAAACGCGCAAATAAACGCGTTAATACAGCGCAAATAGACACGATGTTAGACGGGCCCGTATTTTCTCAGATTAGACGCGCAATTAGACGTGTTAATAGATGCGCAAATAGACGAGTTCTTAGATGCGCTTGTAGACGCGCCCGTAATCCCTCTACTAAAGCAATGCCTATAGATGCGCCCGCTATTTTGCGTGTCTACCAAGCGCGTCTATAGTTGCTTTGTGTTGTTGTGTATGTGGCACAAATTTTTCCACGCTTGTTCAAGTGCTTTATGAGCATCACGTATACAAGGCCTTTTAACCGATATGTGGTTAAGTCCTTTTTTGAGCTCATGTCTTAATGGTTCGTAGTCAATTATACTCCAATCACAAGTAACCACATGATCCCATTTTTTATCGATAAATTTACCAAATTTATGGCATGAGAATTGTAACTTAGTATTATTGCAAAAGGCCTCTTTTGGATGTACCCTAGTAGATTTTTGTGGAGTTTCGAAGTTAACAAGATTTCATCAAAGATAGTATTTTCCACTATCACTTTGCAAAAATTACAAGCATTTAGAAAAAAGTCTTTCAAAATTACGTCTTCAAGTAAGGGGTTATGAAAAAGAACATGGACGAAGTGTGAAAAAACATTTTCTCTTATACTTTCCAATATCTTCCTCCCTGAACCGAAAAAGAGATATATCTGTGAACCTATGTCAAAAAAGAATCCTTTTAGTAGGATCCCCATCCTCTACTAGAGATATTCTGGAAGAGTTTTTACTACCCTCCTTTGCATCATATCCTGTGTTACTACATCTTGAGCTGTCCATCAACAAAGATGATCCACTAGGGGAGAAATCAATAGTATCTTGTCTTCTCCCAGCATCACTACCCCTATTGAACCCATAGGAGTCCACTGCAATTTGCCCTCTGCCTCTACCCATGGGAGGGCGATAGCCTCCTCTTCTGGCACACTACCACGTGTCAAGCTATTTCCCCCTCTAGAATTTCTGGGTTGCCTTTCATCCATAACTGTAGCCTGTTTTGGGTTAAGAGACCTGACCAAAAATTTCATCCCTTTTCCATTAAGCCCCTAAAATGGATCAATGTCTGGATCACTTACTATGACTTTGACATCTTCATTGACTAAATCCCGGTAGCAAGAAAAAGTCATGGCTTGCTTAATTGAGAATTGAAGAAAAGAAGAGCACCATTGTATGAAGGGGCATGGTACGAGATATACATCATCCCAAAGACTCCATTTATAAGTGAAGCATGCGATATGAGCAAGGTGTGGAGAGAGCCATCCATTCGAACAAAGGGGTATTACGGTGTAAAGCCCCATTTTTTGAGCATGGCGTGATGATCGTGTTTATAAAATAAAATATTCATTCACATGGTATGAGGTTGACATTACTCATATTAGTGGTATTTATAAAACATCGCTTAAAAGGCTTGCATAATCTGTTACATCATAAAGACCCCTCCTTTGACAAAATACTCATATTGGTGGTTTTCATAAACCAATATTTGTAAGGCTTGCATAATATTTTGACATCACAAAGACGCCTCCCCAGACAACCGTTGAATTTCTTGGGTGTTTACTACATGTCTTAGTGGGATTTTTATTTTTATTGGGAGTTTAGCACTGGTATGCATCCATGCAAACACTTGATTGCTCTTCCCATCTCAGTGTGATCCCAACTAAAAGTACAAACTTTGATGTATAGTTTTGTAATAAATTGTTAGAATAGGTCAAGGTCATTTGTAACTGCAACTGAATGATTCCTTCTATTTTTGAACATTCTTATGTTAAAATTCAGTATTGTTTTTCTCTATTCTCTCCATACCCAAAGTAGATGTGGGAGTTTGAGCTAGTATTTGTGTATAACTGAAAGAGGAAAACATTAAATCCAGATAATGAATCTAGGATGTCACACTAAAAATTGTAGTCCACAAGCACCACTTACATTCATAATTTCAATAAACCTTTTACAAAACAAGAGAAGCACATGACATAGTACGAAGGAAGAGGAATTCCTATCATATAATATTACAATAAATAATGTCATACAACAGAATAGACTATCAAGATTGAATCCAAAACTCCAGTAGAACATGGTAGGGAGACCATCAAGATACAAAATGAGAGCCAAAAATAATATCAACTATGCGTGATATAGTCAATGTGTAGAAGACCATAAACTGTAGGCATATAGCCCAGAAGACATAAGAACCAAAAACTATATCTCATCTATAGAGTCATCCATGAATAGAAGCCGTCGTCTCCTTTTCTCCTTTAGCACATAGTCATATGACTCCTGACTTTCCATGTGCATGGCCATACTCTCTACGTAAGTTGGCAATTCACTTAAAAATGAAAATCTAGAACTCTCTTACATGCCTAAATGAAAGGTATTCATTAAGAACAAAGAACCACATTTTTTTAACTCACTAGTCCAATTGCATGGCAACATTGATTTCTTTCTCCTCATGCCCTCATGAAAGACTTTATGTGTGTACATGCAATATGTAGGAGGCTTGAGCACTATCCATGCCTTGCAAATAGATAATGGTCTATATCTTTTTTGTTTCCAGCAAATGAAGAGTAAACCTATTCAAAACCCAAACAATAAAAAGAATAAGAACATTATGAAATAGAAAATCTAGAATTAGGTAATGAAAGATGAATGCTTATCTGAAAACAACTCTTCTGCTTGCATTCACAAGGTCAACCTCTTTTGCAAGCATGGTAGCCATAGACATGAAGGAGGCAAGGGGCTCATAAAAATCAGTCCGATGTCTTTCCATAATATCCTCAAAATATTCGCATAGTGTTGGATGCTCTAGCAACTCCAAAGGGGAAACACCAACAAAGGAAGCCTGAACCTGTGACAATCACCTATGACACTCTTTAGGAACCTGGTCCATAAAAACTTCCTTTGCAAGCCACCCAATAAAGGCATGGTCATTTGTTGGCATTCCATAACTATTCTTCAAATTCAAATTAGACCCAAGTAAAGATAAAATTGAAAGCTACCTAGGCTTGCTACATGAAGCAATCCAACTTGTCAAGTGTAACCTTAGCTGTTGTGTCTTCATATGGCAAGGACCATAATTTGTCAAACCAATCTTTGCCATGAGCAGGATTTATTATTGACAAAATCTGTGAAAAATATATAAATGAAATTCAGCGTGAAATTTGAAAGCAATGCATATTAATAATAGTAGACAAAGGCAAAGGCACAAACTCACCCTGTGCACCTTCCTCCTATATGTTTTAGTGACTATTCTTTTAATCCCAGCTATCTTAACAACTCTTTCATCTTTATTAATCCCAGGAGGCAGCTTCTTACAAGCTGCTTAAAAATCAGATTACCACTTGCCCTACAAAAGCAAGTATGCACCAAAACAACAAATTCAAACTATATAGAGGAATTGATGAAGCCAAAGCAGAAGGAATAAAGTATAAGAACCCATAGCATAAACCATGCGACCAAGAATAGCTTGTGTGAGGGGATACCAAACCCTTCTTCCTTGACCAATCTCCTTTTGCCGTACAAGTTCAATTTTTTTATTCTCTTCCTCAGTGAAATCCTCCAGAAATACTTGTCCATCACAACCAACAAGTGTACTTGTATGATACAAGTTACAATCTTTAAGATTTGTTGTGACAATTACCTCCTCATTCAATCTAGACAATGTATTCTGTATTAGCAATAAAGTAGAAAGTACAAATATGTTCTAGGAACAACTAGTGGAAGAATGAAAGATGATACTCACAAGTTAAACCTTTGCAAGGCTGTAATCAACCTCAACTCATTGTCAGCCTCTAGAGCTATAATATGTGCATGAATCCTGATATGCATTGCCTTGTTATTAACAAAGACCTCCCTAATGCTCTCCATCCATGAGGCAGTTTGATGGATTCCCTCCCACACATATAACATCTTGCAGGACAAGAATTGCCATGCAAGAGTCTGTTGAAGCTCATGCTCAAACTCAGCATGCCAATGCTTATCCCATGAAGCTCTTATATCATCATCCACCTCTTTGGTTGTCCCATCACACATCTCAATTGAAAGAATAAAGGACCACTTTGTGGGGATATATCCCTCAATCTCAAATGCTCTCTTAAGAGTGGAGAGGCCATTCCTAAGTTATCTCACCTTAGGGTTGATAAGTAATCTTCACAAAGGGATACAGGGAGGCACCATTCCTCTATTGACACCTATGCACTCAAGAAAATCACTTCCATCATTACCATCCATTGATTCAGGGACAAATTCATCACCTTCTCCATCGCCCTTAGCCTTTCCAGTGTCCTTCTTGGTAGCAAACTCTTTCTCCACACACATCTCTTCAACCCCCTCTGCATTTGGAGATTTGGCTTGTGTGTCAGCAAATCTAGTCATGACTTCTAGCATACACAAAACAAAATTGGATATTAGATCTCAGCCATCATTCTTTATTTGTTCTGTTTTGAGAAAAAGAAAGCTGTTGAATGAAAAATCAATCAAAGAATATAATTGACCATGGCAAAAAAACCTGGTGATCTTGTACCTTGGGCCGATACAAAAATCAATTCAGTTTCCAATCTTCCAACCAACAATATACAGAGAGATTCATGAAAGTCAAGAACATGTATTGAATTGCATCATAAGAATAGTAAAGAGCAGCCATGTTGTGAGAAAAACCTAATGTACAATCTGCCTATTCCACCCAATTGAGAATCACAAAAGGAGAAATACCTGAGAGGTAAAGTAAGGAATAAGTATTGACATAGCAACTAGAGAATTATGAAAGTAAAGAGCTCATGGATTCCCATGGATGCCCAAGCTCAGGGATCCTTAAATTCATTGATGCATAGGGAGCCACCTAGGAATAGGGGATATAGGAGATGCCCACCCATGATATCACAGGTCTTTGATAGGGGGAGAGATACCTCTGATGGGTGGCTGCCCATGCAGCTGTGCTACATCCACTATTCCTGATTGGCGCCCTATGCATCCATGAGCTTGGGCAAGGGGTGCTCCCCAGCTAGATCCAATGCATGAAATCAAATGTCAATCCCCAACTCCACCCAATGCATGAAAGAGGCTACATCCCAAGAAAGGAGCTACATCCAATACTAAATCCATGAGAAAAAGAAATCGCAAGGTATCATAAGCTTGGGCATACATTACCATAAGCATCCATAGGCACCCATAGGCATCCCCCATGAAAGGGCTACATCCAATGCTACATCCATGAGAAAAACAAAACCTAAGGTACAATGTACATGACCATAGGCATCCATTGGGCATCCTCTTTCCCTCTATTCCACTGCTAGAATAGGGAGAAAGAGGATGCCTATGGATGCCAAAGGATTCCCAAGGATGCCAAAGGATGCCAAAGAATGCCAATGGATGCCAAATAATGCAATGAGGTGTGCAATGAGATGGGCATTTGGAGCAAAGAGATGGGCCTCTCCCCCTATTCCGCCAGTAGAATATGGTAGGGAAGCAATGAGGTGGGCAATGAGATGGACATCTGGAGCGATGAGATGGACATCTGGAGCAATGATATGGGCAATGAGATGGGCCTCTCCCCCTATTATGCTAGCAGAATATGGTTGGGAAGCAATGAGGTGGGCAATGAGATGGGAATTTGGAGCAATGAGATGGGCATGTGGAGCAATAATGAGATGGACCTCTCCCCCTATTCCCCAACGTAAAGTTGCAAATATTAGCCCATGCTACCATTTTTAAGGCTTTAAAGGGTGATGGTATACATAAAATTCAAAGGGTGGTGGTATACATAAACTTCTTATAAATTTTTTTAATAAGATATAATTTGAAAAATCTAACCATGTATATGGATCTAGATGACTTGTGCCAGTCAATTTGAGTACTTGGATGGCTATATTCGGAGCTCATATGAGAAATTAGCTTCACCCAAGCATTTGAAACTAGCAATGCCTCTCCCCCTATTCTACGGGTGGAATAGGGTAGGGAAGCAATGGGGTGCAATGATATGGGAAATTGGAGCGATGAGATGGACATTTGGAGCAATGAGATGGGCTTTTGGAGCAATGAGATGGGCACTTGGAGAAATGATATGGGCATTTGGAGCAATGAGATGGGACTGCATGGGCAGCCACCCATGATATTAGAGGTCTCTCTCCCCCTATTCAGCCGATAGAATAGGGGGTGAGAGACCTCTGATATCATGGGTGGCTACCCATGCAGCTCTTGGGTGGCTCCCTATGCATCCATGAGCTACCATAAGCTACATCCAATGCCCAATGCCATGTACATCCAATGACCATAGGCCATGTGCATGACCCAACGAATCCATTGGGCATCCTCTTTCCCCCTATTCCTCCACAGTAGAATAGGGGTTGGAGCATGTCCTAATGAGGAAGAGCCTAGATTTTGAAGGCCTCTTTCCCCCTATTCCGCCGCCTTCAAAATCCAAGCTCTTCCTCATTAGGACATGCTCCAACCCCTATTCCGCCAGTCGAATAGGGGGAAAGAGGATGACCAATAGATGCCTATGGTCACCCCAGGATACAAAGGATGACAAAGAATGGAAATGGAAGCCAATGGATGCCAATGGATGCATGTGGAAGCCCAACGATGGCTATGGATGCCCAATGATGCATGTGGATGCTCAAGGTCATATATGCCCAAGCTCATGGTCACCCATGCAAGATCAAGCTCATGGATGCTCATGGATGCCCAAGCATAGAAAACCTTGGGCTCTTGATGCATAGGGAGTTGCATGGGTAGACACCCATGAATACGGGGAAAGAGGATGCCCAATGGCTGCCTATGGTCACCCAAGGATGCCAAAGGATGCCAAAGAATGGCAATGGATGCCAATGGATGCCAAAGAATGTGAATGGATGCCACAGGATAGTAGTGGATTCCAATGGATGCCAAACGATGGCAATGGATGCTACTAGATGACAAAGGCTACAATGCCTCAGGACCTTCATAGGATGCCAAAGGCTGCCTCAGGGCCTTCAATGGATGCCAAAGGCTGTAATGCTCCATCCCCTATTTCATCGGCGGAATAGGGGGAAAGAGGTTTCTATTTATCCTTCCCTTCCTCGCTCACACATGCTCCATCCCCTATTCTGTCGGTGGAATAGGGGGAAAGAGGCTTCTATGAATCTTGTAAGGATGGACATGCTCCATCCCCTATTCTAAGGATGGACATGCTCCATACCTCAGGACCTTCTAAGGATGGACATGCTCCATCCCCTATTCTATCGACAGAATAGGGGGGAAGAGGCTTCTATGAATCCCGCCCATAGTTGTTGGTACATGCTCCATCCCCTATTCCGCCAACAGAATAGGGGAAAGGGAACACACAAAAAATGAATCTTACCTGGTCGTATTCAAGGTTTGTCTGATGTAGCACAAATGTAGCACAAGCCTGGTGATTCGAAGGTGTCATAAGCCCACGATTCATATGTAGCACAAGCCTGGTGGAGCTGTTGTAGCAGTTCGAAACAAGAAGGCATGGCGAAGAGGCAAGGGAGATTGAAGAGGAAGGGAGCACGATAGGGATGAATGTTGAAGGTTATGTCTAGTGATACAGGGAGAATGAGAGATTGGGTGCTCAACAGAGAGGGAGAAAAGGTGAATTCATGTAGGACATGAGGTGGAAGGAAAGGACATCAATTACTTTCCTTTAAGACCACTAGTCCCTTCCATCATGTGTACAAAAAGGGATGTTTAGCGAGGTCGATATTCAAGACCACTAGTCCATTCCATCATGTGTACAATAAAGCATGTTTAATGGGATTACAGTTTTTCCAAGAACTCTAGACCATGTGCCCAATCAAATCCACTACTCAAACATGTTAGGAAATCACATATTCACTTGTATCCATGTATTTCAACCCATTGTTTTTGAAAGAGAATAAATATTTATGATATCAAAATATTATATTTAAACAAAAACGATGTAAGGAAACACTAAGTTTTGAGACAATTTTATTTAAATGCAATGTTAATAGATTTAAAAAAACATTTTCTACACCATTAGATAAACATTCTTTAGTGAATAAGTATATTTGTATTTTTGTAAGGAAGCACATAAATTAAAATTTTAATAATTTCCTAAGGGCAAGCCCCTTAGGAACAAATATATTACAAATACTTGATTGTTCACAATTTAATGATGGATGCTCAAGGTCCTAAGTATTAAATAGTTATCCATTTGTATGAGATCATATGATGGATGCTAAGTGTCCTAACTCTTTGATAGTTTTGCAGTTGTATGTGATCAATCTTTCACATTGTAATATATATTTTGCAAGTCAAAAATATTATAATATTTTTTTCAAACCCCCCTTTAAAATGTTTCTTAATAACCCCCTTAAAATTTAATAGAACAAAGACATTTGGTTGAGCACAAACAATGGCATGAAGTATGTGTCATTGTATGATGCATGCATCACCGACATGACTATAGCAATCTTGCAAAGTAGTAAACAAGTATCCTACATGAGAGGCAAACATATTGGTGAAGGTCCAACAGTGCAAACACTAAGAAGAAGAGAGTATGTATGCAGTAAACAGTCCTTTTCGAAAAGAAATTTCATTGACCTTACAAATGATGTAGCTACAGAACTTGGAGTGGCACAGGAAGGTGGGATTGACCTTGGAGATATTAGAACAGTGCGAAAAAAAAGAACAAAGTCCATGACCTCTGCAATCCATAAAGATGACTCCCACAAACCTGAGTATCAAACAGTTAGCACACCAGTACCAAGAACAAGACATTCAGGTTTAGTTGTACTTGACAATAACAATCTTGATGGTTGTGAATAGGGTGTGGCAGAGGTGAAAATACATCAAACAAAGTGGGCGATTTGACGTACGCAAGCAGGGAGTCAAGTCCACTGCCAAGGGTATTTACCTGGAAGGGGGGGGAAGTGTAACAAGTTAATTAACTCAAAGGGCAGAAGAGGAGCTTTGGGAGTCCCTGCACTTTCATTTTTTGGGAGGATTGGAACACTGACAGTTGTAAAGTCACAAATGATCTGGTTCTATTGGGATAGCGTGGAATCCAGCAACAACAATTGAATCATTGCAAGAACCAGTGCCACAACAAAGTGGAAGGTTGCAAAAGGAACTAATATCAGTTTGGAAGAGTTGCAGACTCTTATAGGAGGAGGATCTGTCTTGGAAGAACCACTTCCAAAAGCGTCAAGGAGATCTGGGGAGGGTCATTAAAAATGTTTGGAGACTCAAGTGAGACCTGAATTTTGTAGTATTCTATAGATAAAAACAATTTTGTGCCGAGGCACTACTCACTACATTGTGTTTTTGTGTACTATTTGTGGTCATGACATGTTTACGTGGGTCTTTCACAGCAGTTTTGCACTACCATTTTGTTACTATTGGGTGCACCTCAAAAATTGCCACTACATAAATGGTGCAAGTGAATTATTGTCTACATAATGTAATTTTTGACAATTTCGTCATTTTAAAATATAACTCACTTTGGTGAATGTGTTTTAAACATATAACAATGAAAGATTCCCTGATATTTTTAAGTGTTGGTTCTTTGATATTTTGGTTATCTTGCAATATTGATGGGTTTGGTACATGTCTTTTAAACATTTTGCGAAGAAAGATTCCCTCACATTGAATAATTAAATAGTAAATATACATATTCCTTGGAATAATACTGGTGATGTGATGTACTACATTTACGTCCAAGAACAATGTTTTTAGCCATATTCTCTAGCATGCCGCTCATCGCTCGGGTTTTTTGCTCGAAAAATGGAAACCCCCGTGAGATTCATAGTAGAAAGTATGATTTCTCTTTGCCATGTTCAACATACATTGGTGTTTTTTGTATGTATAATTTTGACATCTAAATAGTAGACCTTCCATTTTACTAAGTGTGGCTAGAGATACCTGATGAAGTCCATCTTCGCTCTAGCAACAAGTTTGGCTTTGTACCTCTCAATGCTTCCATTTGGATTGTAGCTTACTTTGTGGCATGCTTGTTTGCAATTGTCTTCTTTCTTGGTGGTAGTCACATAAATTCGAAGTATTTTTCTTGTACAATGCATAATGATAGTTTACCATTTTGACTTATCAATTGCATCCTCAAAGTACACGTGCTCTTTTGTAGACACATTGGTAGTCTTGAGGGCATATATGGTGCTTTTAGCTTGGGTAGTTTTGTCTTTTTGTGCATATGTCAACTTGGATGATGGTCTTTTTTCTCTTGTAGTTTGTTTGAGCTATTGCTCTTATAGTGGGATCTAATGGCAATGCTAGATGTGGTTGAGTTGTTGGTGTGATTATCTCTTGCAATAGATAGACCAATAGATGATTAAAAAGACGTGAATTATCCCCATGTGAGGAGTTACCTTAAGATGAAAATGCCACAAATCGACTCGGTTGAGGAGGACGGAATCTCTCTCTATGGTTTTTCGGTCAAAAAACATAAAATATTAAGTTGATGATAACTAAAGGTTTCAACTATGGATTATTGTTTTTTATTGTAGTTGAAAATATTTTAGCTCTCCTAGCCCTTGGGAGATAGGACAATAATAGTTTATTTGAGGTTTATTCTCCACATATGCTTGCGTATATTTACATCTTCTTAAGACACTAGTCTCCTCGACAATGATGCTACTTCTCTATGTCATTTGAAAGGTTCTGATGCTTTTTGTCACCTACAAATATAATAGGTGTCATCATTATAGTATACTTGTAGCTTAGGACCTTCGGTCATGTTCCGGTAAGAGGCATGGATTGAAGTGTGAAAAGTAGAAGGCTTTCACCTCTACTGCGAAGTTAAGGTTTAGAATGAGGTACCAATGTCTAAGAGGAGGTTCCAAGGTTTGGAATAAGGTACATGGTGGAGAGCTTATCCCCTCACATATCGGAGGATAAGGATTGAGAAACCATCTAGAAGCGTAAGGGTTTAGTGGAAGCGCAGGAGTGGGAGAGAAGGAATGGTAAGAAAAAAGGGGGTTGGGGGAGAGAGAGAAGAAGAAGAGAGGGGTAGAGGAGTTACAAGGTTGCAAAAGGGGAGAGTGGGAGATAAGGGTAGGACATGCTATTGGACATTGATAGTGCAAGGAAGCATGGATACTTGGAGATGATTGCACAAGGACACTAAAGTTGAACTTAACATAATGCCCCAAAGAGTATGGGTTTCATTCAATTATGAAATATTTATATAAGTTTTGAGATCTTCTCTCTTTGCATGTAGAAATTGTAGTACTTTCTCACTCTGCATATAAGAATCGCATATAGAATGCACATATAGGAATCACTTCTTGCACATATAGGAATTGCATGTGGGATGATGCGCATACAGGAATCACATATAGGATCGCATGAAGGACTCACGTATAGGATTCGTAAGATAGATTCTTGAGAGATTATTCCTAGACACATGCAAGTACAAGCGAAGTTTTGCTGCCACTTTACACACACAATTAACAAAGTTTACTAAGTCTGTGCTGGCATAGGCTTAACAAAGAGCAACATCCTTTTGAAGATGATCAAAGGGTGCATTGCTTCATCAATGTAGTATTTTTGGTCTTGTATATATCAATTAGCGAACAGTGGGTTCAATAGCATCAATGAACTACCTTCAAACAACAATGAAGTTCTCTGCATCCATATGAACCATAACACTCTAAGAACTTGCCACTCCACTTTCCCTCAAATCCAGGAGGAGAGTTTCAAGAAAGATGGGAGATATCCTCAAAGCCTCTATGGCAATGTTGGCATAAAGCAACCCTTTCCCTATGGCTTCTGATCTAGATCCTATCCATACTACTATGTAGGACAGGCCATAGCAAGCATGATTGTTTTTCTAGGATGTCGGGATCCTAGACTATCCATATTGCTTTGTCTAGTAGGCAAGATTGTTTTTCTGGGATGTTGAGATTGCAGATTTTGCTGAACCTTTTTCTCCACATGGACAGGCCATCATGTCTGAACCACTTTCTATTTAAAGATCTTGCCAAGTTGACAGGTTGAAAGAAGAGTGGAATAGGAAGGAGTCTCTTTGTACCTAACCAGTGAAATTCATGTAACCAGTCTGTTTGTCTGCCTCCTAACCACGCGAGGGAGTCTCTGTCCCATACACAGTCTGTTTCTGATAAAATGTAGGTCAAACCTATTTAGCCTGAATTCTTGATGCAGAGTTGCATCACCTTTATGGTTGCATGATGAACCATTGAAAAGTTGAGTATTCCTCAATCCAAATGGCATTGAAGGACAAATTGATGTAATGGGATCTAGAGTCCTAAGGTCTAAGGTTATGAGTGTGTGAACACATGGTGTGCCTAGATAGGTGTCAGTAGGTGTGATTGAGTGAATCTAGGTGTGTGGTGTGTGATTGAGAGAAGCATGGAACTGATTGAGAGATTTGTGGATCTAGATGCTCTACTGAGATCACATATGATGTCACTACTGGATGTAACCTATGCCTATATATTGGGCCTGTTTCTCTTGATTAAACACTCTCTTTTGCTTCACTGGCTCAATCCTTCTTGCAACTTCAACATGTGGTATCAGAGCCTTGGTTCACTCTCCTTGAGACCTCCTTGAGTGCCATATCATCATCTTCTCCCTCACACTCTCTTCTTCTCCATTTTCTCCTTGGTTGAGGGAATGAGGAGAAACTAAAGAAAAACCAGTCGGGTTTTGAAGAAGACATGTTTTTGGAGGTGGAGAAGATGCTATTGCCCCTGGAGGTGTGAAGCTTCATTTGGCCTGAGACTTGTACTAGGTCTTCTACTTCCAAATACCTTTAATTGCGCAGCAAATGCCCTATGCTTGATGCTTTGTGGAGTGAGGTAGCAATCCTCCAAGGTTACTCTGTTTCTGCAAGCATTTCTTGACTATTTGTTGAAAATAGATGCTACATCAAATGCTAAGTTGATGCTTGAGGATTAAAGTATAGATCAAAGATTACTTTTGAGGTTCAGTTGAATGCATTTTTCACCTTTTATGTTGAGGATTGAGGTTATGATACTTTGAAGTGGATTTCAAGTCATACTATCTTGTTGACTAGTTGACTAGTGTGGGTTGACTATGACAAGAGCTTTCATAAAGGAAGAATATATCATGGCTTGCACGATGATTTCCAATGGATATGATTGAAATAAAGGTTTCAACTACAACCATTATGATTCTTATTTTGAAGATGCCTTAGTTATGGTTTCAGTATCTTTCATGAAATGTACTTGCATTTGGTTGACTATACCTTGCCATACAATCATGACCACCTCTTGTACAAGAGTAGACATTGCCCTTGCATGACAAGTGGTAAGACCCTCTTCAGTCCATATGATTCACAAAATGTTTTTAAGACTTGGACACTCAAAGAAGGTGAAGGACTACAAGGATCTTGTATTGCAGAATATGGACAAGATACATTAAAGAGTGTAGAGAAGGACAAAGAGCAAAGGAGTTACAAGATTGGCTACACCAAGAACCTCTCCAATGACAATGAACCTCACACTATGGTAGCTTGGAAGAGAAGAAGGAAAAGGACAAGATATGCCATCAAAAGGAGGTATTTCCCCACATCTTCCACTTAGAATGTGTGTGTGTGTGTGGTCATTAAGGGTTCTCTGCCTTGGGATGTCCCCCTCAAATGATTGTTAGTCTTATGTGTTACCTTGTTGGATCTAAGAGTATTCCCATGCATAGTCATTGTCTATCTCCCAATTGTAAACCAACAAACAAAATTCAAAGTGAGATCAGTTGGGATGAGGATGCCCAAATGAGTCTACTGCTGATGCAACTAGAGTGAGTACCAGGTTGTGGATCATGTGTGTTGCCACTAGAGGTGGGCAAGCCATGAAGTTTCCCATGGACTACTGCTAGGGTTAAGGTCATCAATTTGGGAGGAGGAATGAAGGACAAATTGATGTAATGGGATCTAGATTCCTAAGGTCTAAGGTTGTGAGTGTGTGAACACATAGTGTGCCTAGATAGGTGTCAGTAGGTGTGATTGAGTGAATCTAGGGGTGTGGTGTGTGATTGAGAGAATCATGGAACTGATTGAGAGATTTGTGGATCTAGATGCTCTACTGAGCTCACATATGATGTCACTATTGGATGTAACCTATGCCTATATATTGGGCTTGTTTCTCTTGAATAAACACTCTCTTTTGCTTCACTTGCTCAATCCTTCTTGCAACTTCAGCCAGCATTCCACTGCAAGACTATGATCCACAACCAATAATTAAGGCTGCTGTTCGCTTATTTTCTTGTGCTACAGATATTTTATAATCACTGATGTCACCATCCATGAAAAGGGCCCAATCAGTAGCCAGCCGCTTGGTCTAGCATACTGTTTGTGAAAGGTATCAAATGCATAGGGAACCGTGTGAGCATTGAATTTCATGTCATCCATGCAGAATTTTGAGTTGCCATCATTTTTAGGTACTGCAACAACAGGGAATAAGTGATTAATGTGGTCCACACTGTGGATGACACCTACCTACAATTTCAAACTCATTCAGTAGCACTTTTGCTTAATTGGCTCATCATCTAGAATCAAATAATGATGTTTGGCAAATATAAGCAACAACTCCACGTTCCAAGCAAAGACATCTTTGCACTCCAAATGTAAAACTCTCACTGAATCAAGAAACTCCGTTAACAGGCTCAAACTGACTTGACAGCGTAGGGTTTCTCATTACTCCCCAAGTTCATCGCTTGTACAGACTTGGCCTATGTCAAGACGGGAAGAAGGACCATTTTGGGTAGACTCAACACTCTCAACCACAAAATGATTGCACAAGGCCCTAGAGAAATCTCTTTTTAAACTAAAACAAGAATTGAAGTCAACCTATCAAAGAGTGGACAGAATGATGAGAGTAAATTGATGGTAGATAGGGGCACGTTTATTGTTTCTTCAACCCTCTTTTAATTTAAGCCATATATAATAATCACTAGAGTTCTGTGATCAAGAGGTCTTCAGCCCGTGAACAGGCTTTTATCGTGTCAAGTAAGCTTCCAACATCAACACCTAAAGAAACAAGAGGTTACCAAACTCTTAAGGCTAGGAGTAGGTTCAATTGCTCTTCCCAGGAAAGTGAATTCATGTGTGAAAACATTAACATATCAAAACAGTTGCTGCATTGTTCATGTATTGGACATGGCAACCCTCACCAATAATCTGCACATGAGCAAATGCCATCATTTATGTGATGAAAACAATTAGCATCCCTGACAACAATCTCTCGATGAGTAAACTTGGAAATGAGCTTGGAAGCAGAATGACAGTCTGAGCACATCCTAATATTCTTGGAGACAAAAATGCGTGTCTTAGGCGCTGTACTAATTAGCCCAAAAGAAATGGCAATCTTCTCACTGTGAACACATAGCTTGTCATCTTCCCCCTCCAAAGTGTTTATTACCCTGTTCACTTCAATGTTATGCCCTGCCTCCTCCATTAGCCTACTTAGATTCCCCAGCTTAGCATACATCTCCTCTGCTCGTGGATGCGATTGATCGTCTGTGGAAAATTCATGAACGAGTCCCTTGACCTCAATTGAGCTATGTCCTAGCGGCTTCTTCAAACCCTTACCTCTCATCAAGTTTATGACCTTAATCGCATCATGCCCCCTGTTTGCTGCAGCATAGATGGTCGATAGCAAGATATATGGTTCAGGGTTCTCTGGCTCCAGTTCAAACAAAAGTGCTGCCAAACGTTCACCTCGTTCCACATCAACATGGTTTTTGCAGGCACCAAGCAAGATAAGCCATGACGCAGCAGTAGGTTGAACAAACATTTTTCTGATAAGGTCATCTGCCTCATTCAAACGTCCTGCCCTTCCAAGTATGTCAAGCATGCAGTTGTAATGTTCTACAGTCAGCATGATGCCATGTTCTTGAGTCATTGACTCAAAGTAGCTACAAGTTTCATCTAGTAGACCAGTACGACTACATGCACAAAGGAGATTGGTGTAGGTAACTTTATTTGGTACTATTCCGTCATGCAGCATCTGATGAAAAATTTGAATTGCATCCTTGCCATGGCCATTCTCGCCATAGGCTGCGATCAGAACATTCCACACATTCACATATTGCTTGGGCATTTTGTTGAACATGCTCCGTGCATCCTCTAAGCTACCACACTTAACATACATATTCAGCCTTGCCTGCGGCAACTGCTCCTAGGCTCACACATGAATCTAGAATGCTCGCAAAGGTGACTTTGTCTGGCTTCACTCCTTCCTGTTTCATTTGTTGATAGAGTTCTAGCGCACACGTGTTTCGTCCATTTTGGGTATACGCTGCAAGCATAGCATTCCAGGAGACAACATCCTTCTGAGGCATTCTTTCAAAGACCCTATGTGCATCCTCTGGGCTATTACACTTGCCATACATATTCACTAAGGCGTTTCCAATCGTTATATCCGCTTCAAACCTACTACCCCTAATGCAAGCATGCATTTCCTTGCCTTCATCTAGGGCAGCTTGGTTGCCAAATGCAGAAAAAATGCTGATCAAGATAAACCTGTTAGGAATTATTCCATCCTGCTCCATTTGCTCATACAGCTTTACAGCCTCCTTCCCTAGCCCATCCTGGGAATAAGCTTCACTCATGGCAGTCCAAGAGACCACATCCCGTTTCAACATTTTGTCGAATGTTTTTCTGGCATCAATCAACCATCCACACTTGCCGTACATATTGATCAGCGCAGTTCCCAGGGCAGTAATGGATTCAATACCACTCCCGGCAACACGAGCATGCAGCCGTCTCCCTTCATTCCTAGCTAGCTGGCTTCCACACACAGAAAGAACGCTGGCCAAGATGAACTGATCTGGCATCACTGCCTCCCGTTGCATTTGAGCAAAAAGTAGAAGGGCCTCCTTTCCTGACCCAAGCCGTGTACATGCCTTGATCATAAAGTTCCGTGTACATGCCTTGATCATAAAGTTCCAGGAAAAGACGTCCCGTTTATGCATTTTTGAAAAATGCAGACGTGCATCCATCAAAGACCCGCAATCCACATACATCTGTAGAAGCAGGTTGCTCAAAAGAAGTTTTTGCTCCTGTCCAGTTTTCATCATGTGATCATGAATAAGTTTGCCAACGGACAGATCCTTCGCGTACCCGCAATCTCGCAACACAGAAGCACACGTTGGAAGGTCCAATCGAGTGCCGGGTCGGTCCAATCGCTCAAATATCGAGTGAAAATTGTGAGAAAAGCCATTCCCAATGACAGACGGATTGTCACTTCGTGGAGCTCTTCGAGATTGAAATCTCTGTTCCTGCAGCTGCGCTGATACGTCCTTGCAGTTAACAAGCTGATCATTCGCCTGATTCGTCATTCCCGCCCACATCGTCCAAAGGTGGGGACAAGGGCCCAATCGGTTGCGTGTGCGCATATCGCCATTGATTCTCCCAAAACTCCCCTTGGCGACAAGAACGACCCACGGCCACGATGATATTGAGAACATTCCTGGGCACTGGAGGGACACTCAAATTGTAGGATCATCTCGCGGTAAGAGGGTTTAAACACGGCTCACAGGCCATATCTGCAGCAACAGCACAGTTCAAAGGTTTCCGCCATGTACATTCGAACATGAGGTTTAGCAAAGATATCGATCGTCTCTCCGAGAAACACTTCTACAAGCCATAAATGCAGGGACAGCGGATTTCCAAGTTGTCCGCCATATTCTCCACATCCTCTACTCCCACTTTCAAGGCATGCTATTGATGGTGGTCTCGCAGAGGATCACCCTTTCTTCCCTTCCTCTACTCCCGCTTTCAAGGCATTCTAGGCTGGAGTTCAGCCCTTGTAATGATACTGGTTGCACGGGTCTTTTACTCCCACTTTCAAGGCATTCGAGGCAGGAGTTCTTCAGCTCTTGTAATGCACTCTGGAATGAGGATACACACTGGCAAATATTTAGGAATAAAGGTGGGAGGGCTTGAATTATTTGAAGGGGGAGGGACATACACACTGGCAAATATTTAGGAATAAAGGTGGGAGGGCTTGAATTATTTGAAGGGGGAGGGGCAGGCCCAAATAGTTACCCTTGAATTTGCGGCCAATTAATCTCATCCAAGGGGCAGGGGAGGGGGAAAGCTTGACTTAACAAGGTGAATGATATATCTATCATTCATTAGGCTTGCCTCTGTGTGAGTGAACTGCCCACACAGAGCATAAAATTGGAGGAAAAGGAAGAAGGAGATTAAGAGTGTGCAAAGACGAGGAGTAAATGCAAATGGCCCAAAAGTCATACAAGAGGACCCCAAATCATCAATGCTCTACAAGAGTACCAACCAGAAATTAACACATAAGAGAGCATAAATAATAACAATGACTTCATTTTTCCCATCTCAAAACCACAACCTTAACTAATGGCAGGCCAAAAAAAGGGGGGGAGGGGGAAGGGGAGGGGGAGGGGCATCAAAGAACATCCCAAAGAAAGGAAAGAACATTTCAAAGGGGGAGGGACATGTGAGAATTAGATAAAAGGGGGGGATTAAAGAGGAAAGAACATCCCAAAGGGGGAGGGTTTTGACTTTCCAAACCTGTAATAGTTTGGATAATACTTCAAAATGCGTAATCTTAACCTTTAGATCTGCCAGTACTATGTCTTGCCACAGTGCTCTCATTCCCCTGGGCACATTCAGGCTTATTAAGGTGTGTGCAATCTTCGCCCAAGGTCGATCACTCCCTAATTGAAGTAGAATTTTCGCACACATCATGTCATTTTTCACCTTCATGTTCACAAGACCAATGCCACCATCCTCTTTGGCGGAGAAAAGCATATCTACCCCAAAAGCATGCCACCTCCCTTCCCAGACGATCTTTAAAATGTGTCTATCCACTTCCTTGAGGCAAGCATTTGAGAACGGAAGAATGGAGAGAATATAAACCAATAATGACTTGAGAACATGTTTTGCAACTGTTATTTTACCTATGAAAGACAACGGCTTCCCTTGCCAATTATCAAATTGGCGCTAATTTTTTGAAAAGCCCAATCAAACTTGCTCCTCAGTGTCACATCTACACCTAAAGGGCATCCAAAATATCTAATGATCTGGCCAACCGGAATCCAATTCACCTACAAAGTGTTTGCCCAATCCAGCTTTGGGTCCGAAGCTAGCCATAAAGTTTCAGTTTTGCTACTATTAATTTTGGAGTCTGAGAGGACTACAAACTCATTCAAAGTCTCCAAGAACCTGCTTACGTTTGAGTCAGAAGCTTCCAAAAACTTGTGTTATCATCCACATAGAATTGCGTACAGAATTCTGTATGCAAAGAATTGTGTACATAATCTCGATCAGTCCTCTGATCATTTGGTAGTCTAGCTGGCATAAGAGTGGTTCTGTGGTTGAAGCAAACAATAATCTAGCCTCTGGAGCTCAAATTTCTGGTAATGATAACCATTCAATGATATACTTGCCCAAGCGTTTGTAAGAAGCATTTTGGTCAAGCCGTGGAATCTTTCCCAAAATAAGGCCTTTAAAAAATCTAAGCTTCAAAATTTACGTATAAAAATATGTATTTTGTCTCTATTAGAAGCTAATAGAAGGCCATAGTAAAATTTGGCCTTCTCATTGAAGGTGAGGGCATGTATGTCTATGAATTTGTAGAACTGTTTCAACGTATTATGTTCAACCCAAAAGTTTGCTCGACCATAGGAGAGGGATGCCAAAACAATAATAAACTCTTAGAGCCTAGTGTTGTATTTTGAAGCCTTTAAGCCTAAAAAATGTTTGGGCTTCAAAATAAGGCCTTAAAAAAATTTGGGCTTCAAAATTTACGTATAAATATATGTATTTTGGTTATATTAGAAGAAGGCATAGTAAAATTTGGCCTTCTCATTGAAGGTGAGGGCATGCATGTCTATGAATTTGCAGAACTGTTTCAACGTATCACGTTCGCCCCAAAAGTTTCCTCCAGTCTAGGTTGTAATAGGGAATGGGCTCGGGAGGGCATTCCGGCCTGGAAAGTTGCCAAAATACATTGTGCGCATGTTGAAACAATGGTCATGAGCTGACTTCCAGTTGCTTTCTAGGTCGGAATCTCTCACTTATTCCCCCACATAGGGAGACTAATTGTGGACTATAGTGAGATCCAACAGTGCCAATTGATCTCAATTTCGATCCAAGGGTGCGTGATTGGCACCTCTTTGAGACTGTTGGATGTGGTTCAAAATCCAAGGGCCATGCTTGAATGGGCCTAATCCACTAAATCGTGGCCATAGGATGGTAAGTCGATCCAACAGCTATCGTGGGGAGGCAGACTATGTGTGGACAGGTTTTCAAAGATGATGTGTGTGTGGATGTCAGCAATTCCCACTATGAATAGGTCAGGATCAGATGGGGTGCCAACACTAATGTCCAGTTCATCATGAACGCGCATGGAGTTGCTACTTATTGCACATCATACATCATGAAAATCAACAAAGATACAACTAAAGCAGTATGATCTGCTCTCTCTAAAAGCTTGCAAATGAATGCACCAGCTAATGAGCGATTGCGTAGGGTTGGCAATGCCATAGTAAACACTTAACACATAAGTGCACAAGAAGCTCTTTACTTATGCTTCTCATTGTTTCCTCTTACAAATAGCATGTGTGGATCCACATACATAAACACATACCCACCAAATGAGTAGACTTTGTTATTGAAGCACTAATTGTAGCTTGAAAAAATGGACCCTACATGTGATGACATCTTCTTCCTTGATGTTATTGGCAAATACATACAACTCAAGAAAAGTCGTGCTAATATATGTTTTGCAAGATTTGCCAATGAAGACATAACAAAAGCGACACAATATAAAAAAAGGAATCAACCTTATTCACTACAATATCTAAAGACCTTGAAAACCGTTACATGGCATGACATCTACAACCACCATGAACAGACAATATTGCAAAATCAAAAAACGTTCCACAAGTTCTTCAAATAGCGCAAGCAACTTGAACTCATCATCATCGTAACATTCACGACTGAGCAAAAGAGCACAAGTCTTCGACCTTAGCAAGGAGATTGACTTGTGCAACAACTCAAACCATCTTCATCACCCTCCATGGAAGACATACACAATAATGCTAAATAACCAATACTTCTCACCACTAAGGAAATCGAGTCTGAACAACCGCTACTACTTGAAGATCTATTGTTGAAAAAGGGCATGTATCCTGCATCCCCACTATATTTATTCCTCTTGGGAAAGTTGGCACAGGTAAGACCTTCACTTTGCTGCTTCGACAATACACACACTATCAAATGTTAGATACAAACTTGCCCAAGGCTCTTCCCCTAGCATATATAGGAAAAGAAGCCTACAACATAGGTGGCACACCCATACATTCAACCCTATATTTTCCCCTCATGACATCTAACTCCACAAGCCTTTTAGCCAAAAAACTAGAAACATTATCCACATGTAAAAGAACTTAGAGCTAGCTGTCTTCGATGAAGTCTCATTAGTAGATCAAAACACATTCACTGCAAACATGTGATTGCGTGAGATCAAATACAAACACCAACAACCATTTAGAGGTGTGGACATCTTTTTTGTGGTGACTTATGTCAATCAAACCCTACCAAGGCTCTTGAATCTTCTTGGACAAACCAAAGTCATTAGCCATGCCACCTTCTTTATGGAGAAACCACACATGCTACTATGCACTGGAACAACCAATGCATCAAGAAAATATGTTCTTCTTGTATGTCTTGAATAGGGTAGATATTGGTGAGCACATACGCATTAACCTTACTTACTTGAATGAGCTACATGTTTGTGTGCCCTCACAAAAGCAAAATGTGGCACACCTTTACTACACAAACACAGCAAAGGACAACCATAACAACGACGTTTTCAACATTCTTGACACTCTTGCCCACATCCTTCAAGCAACTGACACAAGTCATAGAACTTGTAGCAAAACAACCAAAACCACTGAGGATCCAAAAGCCGTTGGTGGCCTCCATCTACAAATCAGACTTGAACCTGGCATTTGGAAATTTGCTTAGGAAATCTTGACATTAGCGATGACATTGTCAATGGCAAGAGATATTTTTAGGCACTCGCAAACCAGCACACATCCACCCATTGTTTGGATTGAATTCCATGATGCACGATATGGGAAAAAAGAATGTTACAACAACAAGTTCTTGGACACAAGAAACACTTCCACCACATGTACTCCACTTTGATAGATAAATCATGAGTTCCAAATTGGAAAAAACCAGCTTAATACTATATGCCACACTCAATTACCCATCCAACCAGCTATAGCTAAGACCATTGACTGTGTGCTAGTCCTTTCAATGGATTCATGTTACATCAACTATAATACCGTGTGACCACGGTATAAGGCAGGAAGCCAGAGGGCTTGACAACACTTGCATTAATAGGGCCTAAAGAGCTTAGATCTAGGGTCACGCCTAGGTCTAGGCATTTATGAGGTGGTGCATAAGGAGTCCTAGAGAGGGCTATAAAGAGAGGAGTCCCTTGTGGGACATGTGGCACCAAAGTTGGAGGCCAAGTGGCAAGTGCTGGGCTAGGAGGGGGGATTCTAGAGGGAGCCAAAAAAAGAAAGAAGGTTGAGGGGGCTCCAAGAGAAAGGAATCCGTGATCGGCGGGTGGAAGATTATGAGCAAAAGCCCTTGAGGTTTGAGGAGACTCAACATTGGTATCAGAGCCGATCGTGATTGATGGATTGAGGAGATTTAAAACCTTCAAATTTCACGAAGATCGTGATTCGTCGCCGTCTGGACTGAGTCAAGGTCACAATTTACGTATCTTTGGAACTTGGGAGTCGAGAGCTTCAAAGCTATGAATCATACCTATGCTATGCAGCCGCTTCATTAAGGCTATCTACTATAGCAGCCCACGAATTGACGTGATAAGGCAAGCCCTTTGATTTGCTCTCGGCTATGCGTAGCAGTAGTGTGCAGACAAGAAGAAAGTTGCGCGGCCATTTTTGTGGGTACTATTGTAATCACTAGCAGCTGCCTTCCTATGCAATGCTCTTCCCTTTGAAACAATTGGAGTACCCAGGCATTGCGTGATCACTACCATCATGAAGGAGCCATGGCTAATGTGCGGCCATCATCATGAGAGCAGGAGCTGCAGGATTGGTAGGAAATTAAAGTAGAGAAAGTTGCAATTACTTGAACGAGCCTGCAAAGGATGGCGCAAATCATTGTGCAACAAATCGTTGCGCAATCATCGACGTGCACACTGCATAAACACGCAGAGCTTTAATCTTTGTGAAAGCCACATCATCCAAAGGTTTAAAAAATCTTTGGAAAAAGCCACCTCACCAAAGTATTTATAGCCCTCTCTAAAGTTTAAAGCCCCCCTGTCTTTTCAAAGTCTTTTCACCTTATCCTTCTTTCCAAGATTCATTAGCCTCGCCGATTTCAAGTAAAGGATTTACAATCAAAATCGAGACATTCAAGATCGAGGGAAGCAAGAAGAGTGGGATCGGGGAGAGAGATCAAGAATTTAAAGCGTGAGAGGACGCGTCAGCTTCAAAGACAAATTCAAGACCATCGAACAAATACCAGGGAAGTGGGCATCATATTTTTCTATCTGATATAAAGCACTTTACTTTACATTTTCTAAAAAATATACATTTTTAAAATGATAACTCCAGAAAGGGATGGTATGATTAGGGAGGCCGAGGAAAGGACTAGAAAAGGAAAAGCAATAGTTAGAGAGGAAATACATGAGGAGGTACAAATTGAAACTGAAGAGGATAATGTAGAAATGGAGGATATTGATTATGGTGATTATGGAATTCCGTATGCGGAATTCACTAAACTTGAAACTCAAACACAAAATATAGAAACACAGTTAGGGGTTATTAGTGAAACATTAAAATCCCTAGCTGAAGCTATAACAAAGATAGCCGATTCTCAATCGGTATCTATTACTGAAAAATCACCGATTCCTCCTAATCAAGTTGAGAGGTCTACCTCTCGACTTAGAGAACCCTCGAACATCCTTAAGGACTTAAAACTACCAATTTTCAATGGGGAAGAAAAGGAGCGTAATAAAGATGTGATTAATACGTTCTTGCAAAAATGGCAAGACTTTCATCGACTCAGGAGTACACCTCCTCAAAATCAAGTCATGGAAGCAAGTCTTTCCCTTGGAAATAAAGCCTATAAATGGTGGATGAGCCTCAAGGAGAGTGATAAAATTCCTAGATATTGGACTGAGTTTGAACAAGCCTTCCTAAAAGAGTTTTTAGTGGAAAATGAATTAGAAAGAGCAACACCTTTTGCTACTAGCTGACCTCTTTTGGATTTGTCTCTGATAGTACATTCATCACCGTCGAAGATGACTTTGTAGTTGTGTTCCGTCATTTGACCTACTGACAAAAGGTTCTTGCTGAGCTTCGGAACATAGAGCACATCTTTGACTAATCCTTTTGTACCAGTGAAATTGTTCATAGGGATAACACCTGTCCCTTGAACCGGATTCGGTGTATTGTCTGCTGTGTAGATGACATTCTTTTGACCTTCTAATGGCTTCATTTCTGTGAACCATTCCTGATGATTTGTCATATGAGATGATGCACCGCTGTCGATGTACCAAGGATCTTGTTCCACTTGGTCGACTTGATAGCTGAAATCCTCTTTGGGATTGAAATCAGTGTCTTGGTGCATTGTATCAGTCTGATGCAATTCCTCATTTGCAAGAAACATATTGCCATGTTCATTTGCAAAATGACTGTGACTAGAATGTCCACCACGATGATTTCCTCTTCCTCGGGAATTCCCTCGATTACTGCTCGATTACTGCTGGATTGACCGCCTTGGTCATACTGCTTCTTGCGGCAATCTCTTTCATAGTGTCCAAACTTGTGACAATAGTTGCATTGAATGTTTGACACATTGGTGGATGCATTCCCTCGTCCTTGGAATCTTCCTCGGTTGGAATGATTTCCTCTTTGCTGATTTTGATGTTGCTGAGGATGCTGCTGATGCTGATGATGATTCTGACTTTGATTTTGTTGATGATGACCACTTTTCTGATATGATCTATCTCCGTTTCTACCTTTGCCTCTGCTTCTGTCTGAAGCTGTGAATGCCTGATCATTAGAATGACCTTTATGTGCTTGAATGGCCTGAGTCCTGAGTTCTTCACCAAGTAGAACTGACTGAAGTTCTTCCAGTGTTGGAATTTGCCGTTGGATGGCAATACTCTGGACTAGATTCTCATATCCTTCTCCTAGTCCATTCAGGATTACTTGAACCATTTCTGTGGGATTCATAGTCTCTCCTGCTGCTGCAAGTTGATTGTTGTAGTCTTTGATGCGGAGTACATAAGCATGACCGGTTTCACTGCTGTTGCGGAAACTCTGGTTGATCTGGTTTCTCAGGGTGAGAATCCTGGATGTGTTCTTGGACTCGTAGAGAGCTGCAAACATATCCCATGCTTCTTTTGATGTCTTAACTGTGTTGAGCTGTCCTAGCATGACATCTTGCACATTCTGCTTGATCAGGTGATAGGCATACTTGTCTTTCTTATCCCATTCTGCTTGAGCTCGGGCAATGGCAGGATCTGCTACTGGTGTGGAAACTGTTTGTGTAGATGTAGATCCCGATGTAGATCCCGTTGCTGGTGCTGTGACAACAGATGGAGTAGAGCTACTGGTGGCTGGATCGGCCAATGGTCTAGGTATGGATCCATCGACATACTCCCATTTGTCCTGAAGCACAAGAATGGTCTCCATTCGGTATTTCCATGTACCGTAATTGGGGTGACGTGTCAATGCTGACGTGGCACTGATGACGTGTCATTGATGACGTGGCAAGTGATGTGGCACTGATGACGTGGCACAGGTGACGTGGCACTGATGATGTGGCACAGGTGACGTGGCCTGATGACGTGGCTGATGATGTGTCAGTGCTGACGTGGGATGATGTGGTAGTGGTGATGTGTCAGTGATGACGTGGCTTGATGACGTGGCTACTGATGACATGGCAGTGGTGACGTGTTAGTGATGACGTGGTGCTAGTGACGTGGCAATGCTGTGGATAAGGGTGCCACGTGGCTGATCCTTGACCACACCTGTGTGTGTGGTGACCCTGGGTGGATAAGGTCTATGCCAGGTGTCAATTTTGTGGCCAGCCCCTAGGTGCTTCCTATCTGCCACGTGTAGGAAGATTGGAGGTCGGAATCTTCGAGGTTCTGCTGGAATCTATGAAGATTCCGTCGAGGCCGCGGATTTTTGTCGATGAGGTAGTTGGAGGCACGGCCTACGACGACGGCAGCGGAGTATGTGAAAGCCAAGGGGCTGAAGGAGTGGTGCAAGGACCCCGAAGTTTGGCGGGTCTGTACTGGGAACTCTTGCTAGAAGGAAGTGGCAAGCAGCGTTTATTTTCAACTGCATCAAAGGAAGTCGGGTGGACTAATCAGTCGAGCTCATGGCTTTCGCCATCTGCACATCCGCCCTACTTCTCCTTCTTATCGACGTTTGGGCTTGCCATGCTTCACAGCTCGTCGCCTCCTCCGATGATCCTTTGAAGGCACTCCGAGAAGCTGATCGTGTCGTCGACTTGCTGGGACAGCCCAACGTCAGCTTTGCGCAATATGCCGGTTACATTACCGTCAATGCCACCCATGGGAGAGCTCTCTTCTACTGGTTCTTCGAGGCTGCTTCCAATGCCTCGTCCAAGCCCTTGCTCCTCTGGCTCAATGGAGGTCCGGGCTACTCTTCTGTTGGTAACAGCGAGGCTGAAGAGCTCGGCCCATTCATAGTAAACAAGGATGGAGCCAGCGTATCATTGAACAAAGATGCTTGGAACAACCAGGTTAATTTGCTGTTTGTAGAGTCGCTAGCCGGAGTTGGATTCTCCTACTCCAACACAACCGCCGACTATGGAAACTTTGGAGACACACAGCTTAAGGCTTTGTTGGAGTCGCATGCGACATGAAAGGAGGCCCGTTGGTGCAGTGGTCTGCGTTCGTTGTAGCCCACAATATCTTGTCGATGGAGCCTTGGTTGTTGCTGGGCTTCTCTTGAAAAAGAAAACACTCTCAAACTCTCTTGAGACACCTCTCTATCTCTTTCTCTGAGAATGAGACTAAAACCTTTCTTTCTCACCCTATCTCTTTCACACAGTAATAGCTCTTGAAGCTTTCAATGAACACTCAGAGGTCTCTCTCTCTCACGGAATAAGAAACACTCAAGAGAAGGAACTAAAATCTCTCAAGAATGAACTCAAAGGAAGAATAATGGACGGAAATTTCCTCTCAATGACGGAAATTTCTCTCAACGGAAGTGAAGGGAAGGATCTTACAATCACTCAAGAGAACTCTCAATCTCACAATCTCTCTCACACTCTCAAGAATCGCAATGTCTCAGCGGAAGACAAGGAAGCTCTGATACCATGACAAAATATGAAGAGGGGAGAGGAGAAGAGTGGAGATGAGGAGAGAGGGCACAACTAGAGAGCACACCACAAATGACTAACTGTACACTAGAATTAGTTGAAAAAATAGAATATATACAAACCCTTTTAGGGTTAGGGTTAGGGGATCTAACCCTTTCCTTTATAGCACTCTATAAGGTTAGTGCTATGCACATATGATCACGTGATGGTGCTATGCACACATGATCACATGATGTTGAGCGTGAACTCTCAACATGAGAGTCCCAGTGCCCATAAATATGTGGTCTCTTTGGCGAAGGGCAGTGATAAAAAAGTTTGGGACACCATGATATATGGTGTAGAGATGGATATTCAAGGCTATCAGGATGCCTTGGATTTCCAAATCATGCATCTCGATCGAATAGATGTATTGCTTCGTCGAGAATGGCTGTATAGTCTTGGGCGTAGCTTACAGAGGAGTTATCTTAATAACTCCATTATGTTTGAAAAAGAGGGTAGAGTCTTTCAGATTCAAGGAGAACATGATGTGCCTAACTCTCCTCTTATTTGTTTGATGGAATTGGAATGACTATTACACCAAGAACAATGCGAGGTATATCTTTGTGAACTTACTTTTATTGGTGATTTTATGTCTTCTACATCGGAAAGAAGTAATGTTGTTTTTTGTAATGTTAAAAAGTATAAATCTTCTTTCAATGATTTAATGTTTGAATTTAAACATGTTTTTCCACTTGACTTACCTGATGGTTTACCTCCTGAGAGAGTAGATCATAAAATAGATTTAATTCCTGGATCTACCCCTATTTGTAAACCCCCATATAGGCTTAGTCAAACAGAGGAACGTGAGGTCGAAAGACAATTAATAGAATATCTTAGGAAGGGCCAAATTCAAACAAGTAGTTTACTTTGGTTTGCACCAGTTTTACTGGTAAAGAAAAAGGATGGTACTATGCGTTTATGCATAGATTACTGAGCACTAAATAAAATCATCATAAAAAATAAGTATCATATGCCTCTCATTGATGAGCTCTTTGATCAATTGCAAGGGGCAAAATACTTTACTAAAATTGATTTAAGATCAGGATATCATCAAGTACAAATTAGGGAAGAAGATGTCCCTAAGACATCATTTCGTACTAGGTATGGGCATTATCAATTTAAAGTAATGCCATTTGGATTAACAAATGCTCCGACAACTTTCATGACACTTATGAATAGTGTCTTAAGGCCATATCTAGGGAAATTTGTTGTAGTATTTCTAGACGATATCCTTATTTATAGTAAAACCAGAAAAAAAACATTTGGAACATTTGCAAAAAATATTCCAACTGCTTAGAGAGAATCCAAATGTGAATTCGTTGCAAAAGAAGTGAAATACTTGGGACATATAATATCCCAAGAAGGCGTTAGTATGGACCGTGATAAAGTAAGGGTCATATTGGAATGGCCACATCCTACAAATCTGGAAGAATTACAGATATTCTTAGGTTTGTCAAGATTTTATAGGAGATTCATCCAAGATTATGCTAAGATTGTTGTTCTGATGATGGACCAGCTTAAGGGGAAGGGAAACATCTTCATATGGGATGAACCTCAAAAGAGAAGTCTTGAAAAATTAAAGGTAGCTATAGTGACAGCTCCTGTCTTAAAAGTAGTGGATCCCAATGAACCATTCGTGGTTGAGACACATGCCAGTCATTTTGCTCTTGGGGAAGTACTTATACAAAAAGGTTGACCAGTAGCTTTTGAAAGCAAAAAGCTAGATCGTGCCCAATGGAATTACTCAGCATATGAAAAAGAACTATATGCTATAGTCTATGCTTTAAAGAAGTGGAGGCACTATTTATATAGTGCAAAATTTGAGATCATCTTTAATCAAGAAAGCATTAAATGGATTTGTAATCAGCCAGAGCTTAAAGGTGGAAAAGCTAGATGGGCTGAGTTAATGCAAGAGTTTGATATACAATTGACATATAGGAAAGGGAAGTTTAATGTGGTAGTAGACTCTCTTAGCCGAATGCCGATTGTTAATGAATTGAGTTTTACTCAATTTTAGAATGATTTCCTAGAGTCCTTAAAAGGGAAATGTGAATTTGATCCTCACTTCTCTGAAATATGGAAAGCAATTGATAATAGGGATCCAACTAATCCAAAGGCTTTCATTGAGGAGTCGCATGGAAATGGCGACACACCACAGGTTGGTGATAAAGGACTCAAGTGGAGAAAATATACTATTGAAGATGGCTACCTACTCTACAAGGGCAGAGTATGTGTCCCAGATGATAATGACATTAGGCACCAAATCCTTTTTGAATGTCATGATAGTCCGAGTGCTAGACACCTGGGAATTCAGAAGACATATGTACTTCTGAAAAGACAATTCTTTTGGCTTGGAATAGGAAAGGACGTCCAAGATTATGTATTGAAGTGCCAAAAATGCCAGGTCAATAAGGCTGAATGCCTTAAGGTAGGAGGTCTCCTACACCCATTGGAGATTCCATCTGGCAAATGGGAAAGCATCTCCATGGATTTCATTGTGGGACTACCTAGGACACAGAGGGGGCACAATCTGTGTGGGTAATTGTGTATCGGTTGACCAAGATGGTGCATTTTGTTCCTATCAGTGAAGATGTTAAAACTCCAGAATTAGCTAGGCTAGTTGTGGAGCATATCTACAGAGCATATCTACAGACTGTATGGGCTACCTGTCGGTATTGTTAGTGACTGGGATAGCAAATTTAACAGCCATTTTTGGAGGACCTGCCCTATGCGACAGTCACTACAGAGACTATCCAGGAAATAGAAAATGGACAGCCCACTCAAACCATGACACCCCTTCAGCTTCTAGGAGCCATGAGTGAAGATAAGTAGTCTCTGATCTGCTGTTCATTACTGCCACAGTAAACGGATGCCTAGGGAGGGCTATGGTGGACAGCAGGGCTAGCCATAACTTCATCACCTCCCAGAAAGCCAAGGAGATCGGACTAAAGGCTGAAATCTGTGAAGGCAAGGTCATGAAAACAGTAAATACCATGGGACAAATAGTTGCCAAGGTGGCCAAAGGAGTAAGTGTCCAAGTGGGAGGCTGTTCTCATAGGTCACAATTCTCTGTGGTGGAAATGGATGATTTCGACATGGTGTTTGGGCAAACATGGCTAAGAGCTAACAGGGTACTGATCAACAGCCATGATGAACAGCTGGTATTCTGCAAGGAAGGAGGTTGGGAGGCGGTAAAAGCATCATGGCAAAAGGGAGGCCCTTTGCCCCAACTCCTCTCAGCCATGCCATTGCAAGAAGCAGCAGGAAAAGGTAGTCAATCCTACCTTGTGGTCATCAAAGAACATGAGGAGAACTCAGTTTCATCTAAGGGACAGGTACCACATGAGGTGCAGGGTTTACTGATGGAATACGATGATATCCTACCCAAGAAGCTCCCAAGGGAGCTTCCTCCTAAACGGGAGATAGACCAGAGGATAGAGGTGTGTCCAGGATCAGACCCTCCAGCCAAGGCACCTTACAAATTGTCACAAGAAGCGAATATAGATACGGATGCATATGAGAGGACTTGCCACAGTTGTGGGCAAGATAAAGCTGAAGGAATGAAACCAGTGGGCGAAGCATCTGTACTATCTATTGCAAGGGGAGTAGCTCCAGCAGGAGGAGCCTTCCACAAAGAGTGGGTAACAAGGCTTAGATCTGCCCGGGTCCGCCCCTCATCACCTTCAGATTTGACATCGGCAGCAAGGAGGAAGTCCTTGCCCTCTTTTGGGTCAAGGGGGAGCAACCCTTTGACATCCATAGGACCTAACCAAGGGGAGCAGCCCATGGTAAGGTTGGACTCCCAACCATGGCTCTAAAGGGCTCAATTCAAACGGGAATATTTGAATTGATTGGCCCTTCAAAGTATCTGTTGGGAGAAAAGTACCAAAGGAGGAATGAAGCCTTAATGAAGGCGGCTGAACGTTGGAACCAAGGGTGATACCTCCTCCAAAAATCAAACAACTTACACACACAGGGATTGAAATTCTAGGAGACCGGAACTGGAAGGCTACGTGAGCTGCGAGCTCCATTTGTAATCCTGAGAGTGTTGTGAGGATTTTTTCTTCTGCATCTGAGAGATGCTCCCATGTAATCTTTAACCTGTGGCATTTTGACCACAGGGCCTCTTCTTTTTGGAATACAAAGCATTCGTGTCTCTCTGCTCTGAGTGTTTTGTTCCAAACGCTGAGGTAGATAGATGGCCAGCATCGTTCCCCCTCCCCTTCGTTAAGTTCTGAGTGTGCAGGGCGTGTTTGAAGCTTACCTTCCAGCCAGGGCTTCCCCTTGGCCTAAGTAAGAAGCTCACCAAAGGGCAGACCGTTTGCTAGCTCGTGGGAGATGCAGGGATCATCGTGGTGTTCGCTTAGGTGGTATTTCGGCCGATGCAGAGAGCAGTGTGGCCTGTGTAGTGATCCGTTCGATCCAGGACTTCGTGAGGACCAGGAGATCCTCCTAGATATCTCCTCTACGAAGTAGTAGAGCCCATGAAGCTCGGACCATGGAGGACGGACTGACTGAGATCCCGCCGTCGACGAACGAAAGGTGATGAAACTGCAGTTCCATCACGCCGAAGCTTTGGAAGCTTCACGCATGCCTCAGCTCCATTGTCCGAGCCCTTTGGTACAGCACTTTGCCCCATCAACGAGATCATAGGGCTGGGCCCATGATCATAGAAGTGCATCGGATTGCACAAACGAACCCGACAGACTTCTAGTCCATCGATGGAAACCCATCGACGAAACCAGATGGAAGACAATGGGATTAATGAGAAGCTTCCCGACTGTTTTAGTGCACCATTTCCAGCACCCTCGTTCATACGCATCCCCAACGATCCTTAGAACTCGTGCGACGTCGGAGATATGCCGTTTGACATGCGCATGGTGACGGGGAGGTCGCCATAGCTCCGACGACCCAAGGCTACTATAAAACCATATGGATAGGAACGAGTCACAAGTAAGGCCACGGCCGCGGTGGTTAGCCGGGCCGTGATGTATTTTGAGCATCTTCGGGGAGGTCATGGGTTCGAGTCCAGGCAGAGGGGTGTAGAGCATGAGTCGACAAGGGGGCCGACCCCCTTTTGCTAGTCTCCATAGTACACGATATAATCAAGGGACCCCACTTGGTTACACCAACCAAGACAAGGCCCCATGGTTAGGTCGACGATAGGCACTGCGGTTGCTTTCTCGACGGTTCTGAGTTCGATCCCCAGCGTGGTGGTGCGCTAACATTTTGGGCACGCCCGTGTTCATGCGAGGACAAAATAAAAGCAAGTGGCCCCGCCTAGTTACACCAACCGACAGGTGGCTCGATGGTTGGCGCTTCGAGTTCGGGAGAGGAGGTTGAGGGTTCGAATACCCCATTCAGCTGTGTAGAGATTTGGGATGCGTGCGTGGCAGAAAGTATACCATATATATAAGTGGGTGGTCTTAGTTACACTAACTAAGATCAGCCCACTTGGCTAGTTGAACGAGAGGTTCTGCGCGTAGTTCCTTGAAGGTCCTGAGTTCGAGTTCTGGCGATTGGCCATCCTTTTGGCACAGTCTGCTAAGTCTGGAGGTACATCCAGTTCATTTTTGGCGGTTTGGACAGTTTAGCCCCAGCTAAATTTAATAAGTCCCAACCAACCAGACAAAGGGCTTTTGGAAACAAACTTCACAGCCGTGTTCCCCCTCTTGTCTTGAGTTTTCGGAGTAAACCTCGGGCATTACTTTTGCTACATGATGCTTCGGCAAGCATTATGCGAAGGAGCGGTTCTCCAAAGCCATAGCTCTCGGAAGGAGTTCTAGTTGATTCCTCTGAGCATCTGAAGGATCACGGAACCTTTGTGAAGGTGAAGGACAGTCAGTCAGGTTGAAGTTCTCATTAGCAAGGCAGTTGCAAATCCAAAGGTCAAGTAAGTACTTTGGGATCTCAGTAGGGGACCAAACCGAGGTGCAAAGGAAAAGAGAAAAGAGAAAAAAAATTTAGGGAAAACTTTGCCCTCGTGACAGTGGTATCAGAGCTAAAGGAAGTGAGCAGAGTCAGTTCCCCAAAGGTATCAGCTTGATAAGATTTGGAAAGTCAAGTGGAATTGATAGTTTTCTCCCACCTTCTGTGTTTTCTCAGAATAGACAGTCCAGCCCATTCGAAGGCCATTTCTCATGGGTGATTCAAATGAGGTAGCCGGTGCTGAGCCAAGCAACACCAGGAGCAAAACCAAGATCAAATTCCGTGAGCATGATGCAAGGCTTGAGGCCATAGAGCTTGCTCTAAATGAGTTGCAGACTAGCCAGGGGCTGCTACAGTAGTAACTCTCAGAAGCTAAAATAGAGCTTGCTCATGTGATGAGCACGCTAATCAAGGATGATGGGGTCGGACCATCTGAAAGGCATCGGGTCAAGCTCAAGGAGCCCGAACCGTACATGGGCATGTGAGAAGTCAAGGTATTGGAGAACTTGATCTATGACATGCAGCAATCCCTTGCCCTTGCCAAGATAATCGAGCTCGAAGAGCAAGTGCTTCATGCCTCAACCTACTTGGTGGACGACGCCAAGCTTTGGTGGAGAAATTACAAGGAAGATGAGAGAATCCACTGCAACACATACACAATTTCCACATGGGAGGAGCTCTCACAAAGGCTGAGGTTGCATTGTCTGCCCTCCGACATCGAATGGAAGGCTCGGGATGCCTTGAACAGTCTCAAACACACTGGAACCCTGAGAGATTTCATCGAAGCTCAGTCCTCCCTCATGCTACAAATCAAGGACATGAGTGAGGCCGATCGACTTTACTATTTCATCAAAAGGTTGAGGCCTTGGGCACATGATGAGCTCATGAGGGAGCATGTAAAGATGGTGGCTGAAGCATACGAGGTAGCGGATCGCCTCACCGATTGGCAAGAGAAACAACATGGTGGTGAGAAATAAAGTCAAGCCAAGCCCAAGCCAAGTGAACAAGGGGTTTCCCCATTCGAGAAGAAAAAGTTCAAGCGGTTTGGCTTCAAAAGGAAGAAGTACCATCCTATGGCAGAGGTCCCAGCTGGAGCAGGCCAAACCTGAAGCTACTGCTGCTCAAAAAGGTACTGTGCAGCCCAAGAGTAGTGTGGGTTCAGCAAAGGCTTCGTCGAGTATTTCAGCCCCCAAAGGGAGTGGTTGTTACATTTGCACAGGAGCTCATTTTGCTAGGGACTACCCTATGCGACAGTCACTACAGACTATCCAGGAAACAGAAAATGGACAACCCACTCAAACCATGACACCCCTTCAGCTTCTAGGAGCCATGAGTGAAGATAAGGTAGCCTCTGATCTGTTGTTCATTACTGCAACAGTAAACGGAGGCCTAGTGAGGGCTATGGTGGATAGCAGGGCTAGCATATAACTTCATCACCTCCAAGAAAGCCAAGGAGATCGGACTGAAGGCTGAAATCTGTGAAGGCAAGGTCATGAAAATAGTAAATACCTTGGGACAAATAGTTGCCAAGGTGGCCAAAGGAGTAAGTGTCCAAGTGGGAGGCTGTTCTCACATGTCAGAATTCTGTGTGGTGGAAATGGATGATTTCGACATGGTGTTTGGGCAAACATCGCTAAGAGCTAATAGGGTACTGATCAACAGCCATGATGAACAGCTGGTATTCTGCAAGGAGGTTGGGAGGCGGTAAAAGCATCAAGGCAAAAGGGAGGCCCTTTGCCCCAACTCCTCTCAGCCATGCCATTTCAAGAAGCAGTAGGAAAAGGTAGTCAGGCCTACCTTGTGGTCATCAAAGAACATGAGGAGAACTCAGTTTCATCTAAGGGACATGTACCACATGAGGTGCAGGGTTTACTGATGTACACTGATATCCTAGCCTAGAAGCTCCCAAGGGAGCTTCCTCCTAAACGGGAGATAGACCAAAGGATAGAGGTGTAGCCAAGATGAGACCCTCCAGCCAAGGCACCCATCTCTCCCTCCCTCCCCCTCTCTCTCTCTCTCTGTCCTCTTTCTCATCTCCTCTTCCTCCCTTTCTTCTATAGTGTGCGGTGGTGACACACACACACACCGAGAGAGAGAGTCGTGCTGCCGTAGTAGCGTGGCAGTAGCGAGCGAGACAAAAAAGAAAACTTTTTTTTGCCACCGTTGCGCTACTGCGGTAGCGCGACTCTCTCTCTCTCTCTCCTTCCCTTGCTCTTCCCTTACCTTCATTCCTTTCCTCTCTTCTTTTCTCTCTTTCCCTCTCCATTCTCTTCCCTTCCTTCTCGTCACCCACCTATCTAATTAAATTTATTTTTAAAAAATTATTACTCTCTGCTCTACTCTTCCCTTCCTCTCTTCCTCTTCCTTCTACTCTAGTCCTTCCTTTTACTCTCGCTCCCATCATGGCCCCCTCCCTTCCTCCCTCTCCCTCTCCCTCGCGTTGCACTCCGTTCCCCCTCTCCCTCTTCCTTTCCTTTCTCCTCTCTTATCTCTCTCTCTCTCCCCATTCTCCTCCCTTCTCTTCCTCTCTTCCCTTCTCCTCTCCTTCCTCCCTCCCTTGTCTAAGAGATCGGCAATGCGGAGGCGGCGACAAAAACAAAACAAAACAAAATTTTTAATTTTAATTTAAAAAAAAATAAATTTCTCTCTCTTTCCCCCTCCATCAAGATACGTCATTTGAAGGTGTTTGCTTAAAAAATCTTTGTAACTATTGCAAGGTGTTTATTGGCACCATTATAAAGTTCTTTGAGATTATACCATTTTTTCTTTTTGAAACTTTGAATGGTGTTTATTGGCACTGTTATTAACTCTTGGAGATTTTAGAGTTCCGAAACTCTGAAAGGTGTTTATTAACACCGTTATTAAGTCTTGGAGATTTCAGAGGACTCTCATGGTAAATTAATCTAATGCATGGACCTTATATATATATACGTATGTATGTACATACATACATACATACGTACACACAAGCACACACACACATATATAGTTTATCCATGGATTTAAATGATTTTTATTTATTAAAGTTATTAATAGGTTAAGAAAAAGTTAAACTTTTAAATGATGATTCTTTAAAATGAAAAATTATACTAGGATTTCTACAAAAACTTTGAAAGGTGTTTATTGACACCATTATTAAGTCTTGGTGATTTGAGTTCCAAAACTCTAAACTCTAAAAAGTGTTTAGTAACACCGTTATAAGTCTTGGAGATTTTAGAAGACTTAAATAGTAAATTCATCTCATACATGGACCTTAACTATATAAATATAAATATAAAAGTCTTACGGGCATGCCCATGCCACATGGACAGTGCAGTGCACTGGTCCCACCATATGTATCAATGGCCTTTGATTGATGAACCAAGGACATGCACGTTCCATGCATACATATGTAGCATTGTGTGTGACTCCATATTTACCAGATTGTAAAGCTTTTAAACTCTCAAATGATGTTTGTTAATACTGTTATGATATCATGAAGATTTTAGAGGACTCTTATGGAAAATTAATGTCATGCATGGATCATACATACATACATCCATACATCCATACATGCATGTATGCATGCATCCATACATACATGACATGCATGCATACATATAATTTTTTCATATATATTAATTGCTTTTATTAATTTAAGAGTAATTAAACTATTATTTTTAATTAAATTATTAATTTAAATTGTTATTAAGTGCAACATTATAGAGAGATATTCTAAAATTTCTTACGTGGAAATGACACAACCAAAAAGTAAACTTTTGATTCTCTAACAACATTTTCATAAAGTAAACTTTTCATTTGGGAAGGAGTTTTAGAAATAGTCCAAAATTAATGAAATAAGTGTTATAGAAGATAATACATTCCAAAGTTCCTCTTTAGTGAACGGTCACGCCAGTAGGTTTCTCTCTCCTTTGGAGATTCTGATGTCTACATTTTCTAAGAGAGTATGTAGGTTCTCGGTCAAGTTTGATTCACGCAACCTCTTCCCCCACAATATTGCTTAGATGGTCTAAAAACACTTTAGCTATGTGCCACAACTCAATTACTGTGTTGCCATTGGCATCTTGGATCTTGTCAATGTTTTCTCTTATGTGTTTCCTTTTAACAGATTGGAAGCCTCAGCATGGATGGGCAATCACCCACCTGTAGCCATGTTAGCCTGCTCTTTACCCAAGCATCTTGAGCAGCCTCCATCTCTCTAGCAGAAATCACTGCCTCAATTTCAGCTTGGAGATGAATTTGTCTTGTGGGTTTGTTTCCAGATGCATTCAACTCCCTCGAGCCATCTAAGGTCTCTCGGGCACTTTGGCTGGATGCAGCAGGTCCCGTTTCGAGAGCAACTTCATGAGAGGTCTTTCCATCCCTCGTATCTCGTCGTGATGCCTTATGGTCAGCAGCCATTTGACGTGCCTCTATATGTTTTTGGTTCCCCGGGGCTTGTGTCTGGGGGGTCGCATTCTTCTCGGGGTCGCATTCTTCTCGAGGCCTCCTGGTTCTTCCGCTTGAAGACCTCGCTCTTCATTCTCCATCGCTTTTCTAGCGAGCTTCGTATTTTCTGCCCTCTTAGGACACTCCCTCGCGTAGTGGCCCGATTCTTTGCAGACATAGCATGCGTCGGGGAAGGGGCCAAAGCGCACTCGTTGCCGTAGAATGACTCCATCCGGGAAGACCAGTCAAACACAATTGAGGAGCTCTTGGCTCCGGTCCCAAAGGATCCACACCTTTCGCATAGAGGACTCCTTTCGGGTCGGTTTAGGGTTCAGCAACAATCTTCCCAGCGAGCTCGCCATTCGCTCCACCGCCCCACCCAACCACTCCGGAAGGCCCGGAAAATCCACCCACACCGGGCATTCGTGGTACAAGAATTCTCCCACACTGAAGGAGGGGCTCCAAGGTAGAGACAACACCATGGTTCCATCAAAGAGGTAGTTCGTTGCGGACTCCTTCCGATACACACCTCAAAAGGAAAAACCCTTTCCCCACAAACTTCGCGGAGTACGCAGAGGCTGGTAAGTCGCATTCATAAAGGAGAAAGTCCCTCAGCTCTTGGTAGGATGGAATTCTTCCCATGAAGAACATATACACTCCCCCTTTGGCTAGCCGTTCTAGCTCTGGTTTCAGGGAACCTCAAGATAAGCATCTTGGATCGGAGTGGAATCAAGGATCGGAGGGAAGAGCTCTGGAGCCTGTGCGTGTCCATTCTAGCAATCTCTGCCAAACATGGAGTAGAGAAGGAAGGCATGTCAATGAGGATCCCGAGACAGCCCGGATGTGTGCTGACAAGAACCCGAGGTTGGGGAGAAACATATGGAAGCTCCATCGTATACGAAGCAGTTGTAGGTAACCTAATTCTCTCCGCTGCTGGACCAAGAACTTCAAGAGATAGTTAAGCTAGAACTCGCCTGGTGGAATAGGAAGGTGGAATGAAAAGGCCGGAAGGAACACGCTACTTGCACACTCTTATTCCGTCGATTTTCATGTGTTACTGAACCCTCCACGGAAGGCAGGAGTCTATTGGGACAGGATGGCAACCGAGAACCGATGCCTGGAACATACGAACTCGTCCTTGCAAAAGCTAAAGGACAAGGGTAAAGAGTTTTCCAAAATGGACCTGAAGGTCTACGCAGAGAGTCTCACAGACGACTGGAACCTGGAAACCTCTCTCTGGCCCTCTCAATCCAGCAGTTGTGTGCTATCCAGCATTGGCAGATGGATCAAGCAACTGGTATGCCTAGTTCCCTTGCAAATCGCTCGAGCTGAGAATAATACCTTGAAGCCTCTCGTCAACGGATTTCAGATACCCTCACATGCGGCCTACGCAGACGCAGTGTCCCTTGCCAACCTGATTCGATTTGGGCTCTATGATCTGGTGTTGGCGAGTTGGGGAGGAGACGTGAGGGTAATCTCGTCCATGGGTAAGCAAAGCAGTGGCAAATCTTATCTGCTGAATCATTTGGTTGGTTGTCTATTGGATGTAGCTGGAGGCCGATGCACCGATGGCGTGTGGATGACCCTGAGAAGTGAAGCAGATTGCCTGTACGTGATGCTGGACTTCGAAGGTTTGGGGAGTTTCGAGCGCAGTGAACAAGAAGACATGCTGCTCTCGATTCTGAATGCTGCAATTAGCAATGTTGCTATTTTCAACAAGAAGGTGCGTGCAAATATCTAAGAGAATTCTGTCAAAAGTCGACGTGCATAACATTTAGAAATTGGTTGTATGTGCTTGCTTCTTGAATCGAATGTTAGTGTTCTGTACGTGAAGGATTTTCATCTGGACAATGAGACGGAGGCAATCTTCCAAAGGTTCCAGGATGGCGTCAGCTTGGTCAAGGCAGACGAGAAGCTGTTCAAGGGCTTGTTCTACATTGCTATCAAGGACGTGGATGCTTCCGATGTAGAAGACTTGAAGACCGAGTTCTATGCCAAGATCCGCCACATCTGCAGCAAGTCGAGTGAGAATTTCCTCACTACCATGTACGGAGGCGAGGTGGAGATCACAGCAATGCCTCCTTTTCAGCGTGCAGAATTTCACGAGAGTATTGCTAACATCGGCGCTACGATACAAGAACTCACCTCAAGCTATCACAGTGGTAGAAGCTTTATGTTGGACCTGAAGCTGGTGATTGCCCAGATCAGTGCTAGAGATTGGTCGCCTGTGGACTCAAAGAGGCTGGCAATGAGGTTGAATCTATTGCGAAGGAATCTGATTTCTGCTATAAGGCTAGGGGAGTGCTTGGAGAGCGGTAACCTCTTAGATTTTGACACCCAAGAGGAGATCGATGATGATCCAATACATGTGGAAGGCTTCGTCTTTTCAGTTAGGGATGCCGGTTTAGAGCTAGCAACTGATGAAACTGATGCAGGCAAGGTGATGCGAAGCGTTTTCAGGCCGTTGAGGGAAGCTTTTGAGGATGTCGTGAAAAGAAAAGGCAGCGATGAGACGTGGCATTCCATGTACGAGGCCTTCTTGATGTCTCTAATTGATCGGAGACGCGACCGGGTGCTTACATGGTTGCAAGCAAACACTCGAGACTTTCCAGGAGACGGGGATGTCCAAAAGCTTCAGCTCGAAGCTCTTGCTACGCTTTCGGAGATGAAACACAGGCTCGCCCTCTGCAGCTGCAAATGTGGCGAATGCTTTCTGAGATGTACCCTCGAGAGAGGCCACCCGTCTGATCATTCGTGCCTAGGCAACCACGCTTGCGCGGAACCATGCACATATTGCCTGGGAGAGATTGAAGAACTGAAGCATGTGGATGATGCACCAGTGCTCGAGTGGAACGACCTTGCTGGGCACCACGGAGCTCACGACTGCAAGCGTAGGACTCACACTTGCGGCAAGCCTTGCATCTTCTTTAGTAAATCCTCCAATTGCAATAAGATGTGCTCCCTAAGGGCTGACCATGAAGGGGAACACCGTTGCAACTCCCAGCAGCATATGTGCAACAGCTCGTGCTCCTTGCCTGGCTGTCACAATTCTTGTGCTGTTCCTTTCGAATTGGGCGATCACGAGCGGCATGCTTGCCATGAGAAATTTTGTCCCAGGCAGTGCTCCATGGAGGGATGCACCCGGACTTGTATCTCCCAAGATCACTTCCATGCATTGGCCGAAGAGGACGTGGTGCATTTCTGCGCAAACGAGCATCCTTGTGAAATGCTGTGTTAGGCTCCAGGTATTTGTGATGTGCTGACGGAAATCGTGAAGCAGACCCGCAGCTTCCATGGGAAGAGAGGTTATTTCGAGTACGAGTATGTCTCTGAGCAAAGCGAAATCAGAAAAGGTTGCAGCCTGTTGATTCCTCCGTTACAACAACACCACGCTGGTCCGCATACACACACCACCAACAGCAACGCAGTGCATTTCTGCGAGGTAAGGTGTCCAGCATGCGACTACTATTGTCAGCTCCCCATCGGGCATCCGGGTTTGCACAAGACGGTGCATGGCAAGATGCGGAAGATGAAGTTCGTATCGGAAGTGGAGGAGATCGATTTGCTGGACAGAAGGTATGCGAGGGGAGAGTCAGGCATGGCGGAGTTGTGCATGATGCATTGCAAAGCGAGAGGCCGAGGACACACGCATCTGATACGATGTCCAGCAAACCAAGAGGGAGGATGCTGCACCGAGAAACTTTACGATGGTGCGAGGCATGCAAAAACACAGTGCAAAGGGCTAGAAGTGGACGAAATGACTCACGAAACGTACTGGAAGAACGTAAGGTTCGTGGATCCGTGCGAGGAAGGCGAGAGGGCGGTGTTCGGGCTGTGCGACCATTTTTGCAGGTCGGAGGAGCACACGGAGGTCGGAGGAAGCTCAACGACGAGTGGGGGGGTGACGGGGAGGTCGTATTGCACAGAGAATCTATGGCATGCAGCGGTGTTGAGGAGCGGAGCTTTTCAGGGAGGAGGAGGAGGCTACGTAACGGAAGACGGCCATCACTTTGCCTGCGATCATTCAAGAAACACGCCTCACAATGTGATATTCGTGATCGACAAGTCGGGCTCGATGGGTAGCAGGGACGTAGCGTCGAGCATGGCGAAGTTTCTAGCTAGCGGGTATGGCAATCGGTTGGGGTGCGTGATGGAGGCCCTGTTGCGGTTCATCAAGGCGCGGGTGCAGGCGACGAGCAGCAACAGCCAAGGGGCGGACTCGGTGTCGGTGGTGTTGTTCGATACGAGCGCGGTGACAGCAACGAAGCTGGAAGACATGAAAGAAGGGGTGGTGGAACAGTTGTTGAGATACAGAGCGGCCGGGGGCACGACGTATTCGAGCGGGTTGCAGGCGGCGGAGCAAGTGCTTGTGCAGTCGAGGACTCCCGCGCTCCGTGGTGATCTTCCTCAGTGACGGCGGCAACAACGGCGGTGTAGACCCTGTTTATTTGGTGAAGCGCATGAAACAAGATGACCCCCGCCTCTCCCTCCACACCATCATGTTTGGTGGGTCTGACCCTTCCGTTCGTATCCTCCCCTCGCCGGTGATGGCACCTTCCAGCTCAGCCTCGACGAAGTCCAGTTGGCCAAAAGTTTCGAAGGCTTAGCTCGCAGCCTTAGGCCTAAGCTCGCGGCTTTGTGCAGCAGCTCCGTTTAGCTCATTTTGTACGTTGCTCCCTTCCAAGTTGCAGTTCTACTTCTCTTTAAAGGGTTTTTTAATGTAAAGTAACCTCTTTAAAGCAACCCTTGTAATTATATACTACCTTATGACAGCCAACTTTTGTAAATGGTCTTTTTTGGACCTCACGACCTCTATAAATATTAAATATCCTTTTATGGAAACAGAAAGCAGCCCTAAAGTAACCTCCTAGTTCGTTTGTAAGTATACTACCTTAGCCTTTTTAAATTTAAGTAACCTAGCCTTTGTGTATCATGGTCTATTTTTTTTGAGTTAAATATAATCTGGATTGGTCCTTGCTGTGGTTAAGTCTACATTCTATGAAATTCTCATCTCTATCCGTAAGTATCTTTCTTAATCAATAAAATTAAGATAATGCCCCCATTAAGATAATGCCCCCTTACTTTCTCAATCAATAAAATGAAAACTCTATTAGCATTAATGGATCCTTCTAAGTAAATTAAAAAGTAAATAAGCCCCCTCTTACTTTCTCAATCAATAAAATGAAAACTCTATTAGCATTAATGGATCCTTCTCTCCTAAGTGAATTAAAAATAAGCCCCCTCTTACTTTCTCAATCAATAAAATGAAAACTCTATTAGCATTAATAGATCCTTCTAGGTGAATTAAAAAGTAAATAAGCCCCCTCTTACTTTCTCAATCAATAAAATGAAAACTCTATTAGCATTAATGGATCCTTCTAAGTGAATTAAAAAGTAAATACGCCCAAAATTAACAAGTAAGATAAAGATAATGCCCCCTTAAACTTTCTAAATCAATAAAATTAAGATAATGCCCCCTTACGTTCTCAATCAATAAAATGAAAACTCTATTAGCATTAATGGATCCTTCTCTTCTAAGTGAATTAAAAAATAAATAAGCCCCCTCTTACTTTCTCAATCAATAAAATGAAAACTCTATTAGCATTAATAGATCCTTCTAAGTGAATTAAAAAGTAAATAAGCCCCCTCTTACTTTCTCAATCAATAAAATGAAAACTCTATTAGCATTAATGGATCCTTCTCTTCTAAGTGAATTAAAAAGTAAATAAGCCCCCTCTTAAAAAGTAAATAAGGCCCCTCCAACTCTATCAATAAAATTCTATTTGCATTACAATGTGAAAATTAACAAGTAAGATAATGCCCCCTTAACTTATGTGAAAATTAACAAGTAAGATAATGCCCCCTTAAACTTTCTAAATCAATAAAATTAAGATAATGCCCCCTTATACTTTCTCATTCAATAAAATGAAAACTCTATTAGCATTAATGGATCCTTCTAAGTGAATTAAAAGTAAATAAGCCCCCTCCAACTCACTCAAAAAAATAATTAACAAAAGGCCCCAAAAAATTAATATAATAGCACAAACTCACACCGCACCCATCTATATGTATGCCTACTCAAAAAAAAAATTAACAAAAGGCCCCCAAAAATTAATATAATAGCTCAACTCACACCATACCCATCTATATGTACGCCGCATTTTGCATGCTTCTAAGAGAATTCTTCCAACAATTTATTACCATGAGTGTTGAGTTCCCTTGTAACAACTCTATCCTTTTTTATACGTAATAGTCTTCTTCAGTGAAGTCTATTCTTTTATCAGCTCAAACTCACCACACCCATCCATCTATGCGTCCCATTTTGCATGCTTCTAATAGAATTCTTCCACCAATCTATTACCATGAGTGTTGAGATCCCTTGTAAGAACTCTAAACTTTTTTAACTAATCGGTGAAGTCTATTCTTTTATCAACTTGACCACTTCACAAATATAATACATACTTTTGCAAAACATAAAAAAGAATCTACATTGGCTCCTTGAACTCTGGTTTAGTCTCATTCTTTAAAACTCTCTTCTCAAGAGATCATGGAAATTTTCTTTGTTAAAGTTGCTTACAAACTCCCTTATTTCCTTTATTTGATTTTTTCACTACTTTAATAAGAAATGACTTTTCATATTTACAAAATTATGGAAAGTACATTTACCCTTTTTGTCTACTTGGTATTTTTCTATAAGGCTTGACCAATCAACAATTATAATATGTATTACTTGTCTTTCCCAAATAAGTATTACTCACACTATGGTGTCTTTGAGAAATGCACATCCTCATGACTAATTTGCTTTTGGCCAAAATAATTGAGTAGTCAATGCTTGGTAAACTCTCTTGCCTTTTTTAGATATTTTACAAGGGCTTCAATTCACGTATCATGTCCATATTTTAATTTTACTACTTAGGATATTCTTGCCTCATACTTCTGACATGTTTAATGCAGGCTTCCAAGACTTTTGTTAAATCCATGTCAAGTGCTTTGTTACTTGCAAACTTTAGTTTTTTCGAATGGATTTATTCTTTCTAGTATCTAGAAAGCATAATGCAGTGGGTTGAACTGAACAATTTTGCTTCGTAAAAGAGACATCAAAGTAAAAATTCTCAAGATTTAAGATTTGTGATGAATTAAAAAATGATGAGTACTAAACTTGTGCTTTGCACGGTAAAAGATGCATGACCATCGTCAATTACTTCCCATCCGAAGGTGGATCTTCCCTTAGCCAGACAGTAGAAAGCATTTGCTTTAGGGAGTTACGCTCCCATCGTTCGATCGGTTTCTTATCTGAATGATCTCATAACTGGATATGGCTTAATATTAACACAAGTGGTTGCAAGAGATCCACTTTATGATCATCATCTTGACATTAGGTGGAGCGCATCAAGCACTTTGTGCAAAAGCGCACATATGATCACTCCATTTAGCTCCACCTGTAAATGCGACACTATTCTTCTACATATTATTTTATTAGTCTAGTAGAAAAGCTTCCAGTAATTCATCAATGGTGGTTTTTGAATCAAATACTGCAAGTTAGGCCTCCTTCTTCCCTAGATATTGAATGATTTAGTGCTGGCTTCTTTAATCAATGCTTGGATTTAGGAATCCAATTTGCTTCCTTGGTTTGGATCCAATGGAGCTCTCATTTGTATGCTTTGTTGGAATCAAGGAAACGGATCAACCAAAAAGTAATGGAGAAATGGCCAAGGCCAAAACAAATGCATGTTTTAAACACTCGAAGCTCCTTTTGGCACATGCATTGATTGGTTCTTAAATTGCTAATTAATTCACCTTACGTATTTGAATTGGCTTTTGAGATTTCGGCTAAGTCTCTCCGAAAGCTCAACTATCAGCATAGGGTAAGTACTTACAAGAGGGCTCGATCCTCTCTGATGTTGTCGTCCACTTTGATGATCTTAGATCCAGCCAAGATTTACATTACTAGACTGGGTGTAACTGTTGGCGTGGATGAACTTGAGCTTCGTGACGATACTGCTATTCGAGGTGAGGATGAACCACATCCAGTAGAATGGGTCAAAGCTAGTCGTTGAGTGGATTCCATACTAGCAAGATGAAGAGGGAAATGATGGTGTAACAGACTTTCTCATGGAAAGGCAGTTTGTGCTTGGTGGTCCCTCCTCTAGTCATCTTGCAAGCTAAATGGAAGTAAAATGGCTATTTGCATGGGGACACAGAGCAAAAGACTACACGAGGTTGTTGCTTTCTTGCATCTTTCTATCCAAGAAAGATTAGTCAGGTTGAAGCTAGGAAAGCTCATGAAATAGGTTATTGCTTTCTCTCCCACAAGGATGAAGCTAGGAAAGCTAGTTTTAACAAAAAAAAATCAATTATGCATGAATGTGGATAGGTTTTACATGTGCTTTGTGAGGATGTTGCGACGATGAGCACTTCAACATCAGTGAGCAGACTGGCTAGGACTGTATGAGCAACTTACAAATAATAAGGGAGGGGCTAAATTTCCATCACAAAATCCATGACGCTTTTGGCAAAAGAAACGTGCAAGGTCCAAGTGCCAATCAAAGGGGGGGCTGAAAGTCAAGTTAAAAGCATGAAGAAGAGAGGCATTCTACTATGCAAGCCTCTATAATGCCATGCCTTATACTTGCCTTTGATGAAAACTTCATTGCAAGTGCTTGTGTGTGCTCTTCACCCTTTCTTAAAGTCTTCTTTCTGTCTTCTTCTTGTAGAACACAGATGAGGCCCTCTGGTGTTGGTTGGGGAAGATTCTTCAAGGTAGTCACAACATAATCATAGTCTTGAGGCATACTCTTCAAGAGCATAGCCATAGCATCATCTTCAGTGATTGGAGAGTTGATTGAGGCCAATTGTGTCATAAGGCTCATCAAAGTATTAAAATGAGCCGCAACAATGCCTCCATCCATCTTAAGTTCAAAGAAATTTATTTTCAAATTCAACTTAGAAGTATGGGAGCTAGCACCAAATAACACATCTAACTTATGCAAGGCCTCAGAAGGGGATTCCAAATCAGAAATATGATGCACAAAATCAAATCCCAATCCTAAATCAATGAGTGCATAAGCCTTCTCTAGCCTTTTAGCATCTGTAGGTGTAGTTGAAGAAGAGTCACTTACCTTCCCTTTACCTTTGGTTGTGGTGGATTCACCTTCTTGAGATGGTTGATTCTTTGGCTTGACCAAGTCCCACAAATTCTCTTTCATAAGTACAAATTTGATTTTCATTTGCCAAGTGTGAAAACTTGGGCCATTGAGCTTGTCTATCTTAAAGGTTTCCATTGAGAGGGTCTTACCTTTATAATCAGGCAATGTCTAGTCTCTTACAGATGGTCAATCTTTCTGGACAAAGAAGTCTCCCTCACCATACAAATGCAAGTTATTTGCTATGTACTCAGAAAATCCTAAATTCTTGGCATAGAAATATCCAATAGCCTTTTCCCAAAGTATCTTGGAAGGAGTTTTCTTTACCTTGATCTTTTCCCTTCTTGTTGACTTGGACTTCTTCACATAGTTCTCATCAAAAGAACCACAAGAGCTAGTCATGGTTACAACTCAAATGCTCATCAACAATCATAGTGCATGTGTATCGTCTTCAAATCAAAGAAGATACTCACAATGGGATAAAATATTATAAGAGAGTATTTGAACCAAAACATCAGCATTAACTGAGAATCTTCTATGAATGAATCACCCGTGTTGAACCCTAAGTCTGATCATACATAATCAAATACATCTGCATGTAACAATGAAAAGAAAAGTTGATTCAAGCTCTTTGAAGTATATCTGAAGAGCCTTTTTATGTGCAATTAACACTCTTATACTAGAGAATGTTCACCTAAGAGGACTGCTAAAAAAAACATCCAGAGTTGCTCATGAGAATAGCCCCTTCTTTGACTGGTGTTTGTGTGAATTCTCCTAGTTCTAGTCAGAATTTGGGCTCAAACTTAACCACAAGGTAAGCTTATGACGTTGTCCACCTGTGGCTATAAGGAATCAAAGAATAGTTGTGTCTATGGGAGAAACTACGTGAAAGGTCATTGAGCAAAGAAGGTGTCGACATGGGAGAAATGTCTAGAAAATTTTGGAACTAAACGTGAGCCCCAGGGGGAGGAAACTTCACTTCATAGGGTTTTGGAAATGATTGCATGAGAGTGGAGGATAGAGCTATGCAAATTCTGATGAGAAAGGGAGCAGAAATGAAAAAGAAGGTGGAGGGTGGAGAAGAAGATAATGAGGTGGCATATTGAAGCTAGAAGGGGCTAGGGGATCAAGGAGGCTTTGATACCACATGTTGGGGAGTGGGAGAGAAGGAGGACATCATGGAAGAGATCTGGGAACCAAAGGGCAAAATGTTTCATTGATTTGAGAGGACCAGTCCTCTCTTTTATAGAATGGGAGAGAGGGTGGCCTAGATCATAGGCACCTCTCCTATATCAAAGGAAATCAATCCCTACATCATAGGGACTCCTAAATCTAAGGCACCTCCCCATGTGGGGGCCTTTGCATTACATCATCACTTATGTCATGGTCTAGACACATCATAGCACTTAGTATGCTACACAACAGTAATCTGTTTGTGTAATCACAACAAGACCTTCTTTAAACCTTTTAGCGAGGAATTAGCATTATGCACCATAGAGAGATTCACTTGCAACACAAGACAAGTCTTCTATACTAGTGAACGTATTTAAGTCACTTGTGACACAATATTTTTTTTTTGTAATGCACATGACTGCATAAACTTTTGTAAAATGAACAAGTTAAGTAATCCAAAGGACGAGGTACCCATGCCCACAGAGCAATATTACCACCATTTTGTGAGTACACAACATGAGGGGCACTCTTGTCATTAGTCTTGTACATATATAATGGTTCACATGATGTAAAAAACTATATTGTGAAGGAGCTAGAGCTTTTGTAAGACCAATGTACCTACCAAATATTTTTTTTTTTGTAATTAAACATATATTCAATTGTTATCTTCTGATGTTTGTCTATGCTGTAAAGCAGATTACACATCCACAAGTTTTATCTTAATGTTATGCAGTTGTATGAGTTCTCTTTGACATGGATAAAAGTTATTGTGTGCACTATATAGCACTAAATCGGTTAGTGTCTGTCCAATAGATCATCTATATGGCACCAAAATAGTTAGTATATCTCCTAGATAACACTGAATCGATTGCTGTCACTGCCATATAGCACAAAATGAGTTACTATTTGTCAATAGATCAACTATATAGCAACACATCAGCTAGTATATGTGCTATATAGCACTGAATTGGTTGCGCCCTATTTGACTATTTGATATAATGATTATGTTGCACCATGATTAAAACACTTTCTTCCTTTGTGCCCAAACATGTTGAACCCATAATCAAATATAAGAAGCCCAAAAATTTGGGTTGCAATAGTGGGATTAGTTGGTATTTTTTCTTTAAGGATATCCATGTACTGAGTTGTAGACTCTGCTATTTTACTGGACTTTGGGAGTAATGATCCTATTCATGTTGATTGACCTTACGATAGACTAAGATAAGTTTAGAGCTATTGTGTGGTTGTCTTCAGAAAAGAAGAGCAATGAAATTGGAGGATGACAATATTGTTGGTTTTTTTTACATTGACTCTGCTGTTTTTTTGGCTATTTGTGCATTGAGTAGAAGAGATGGAACATAACAGTAGAACAAAATAGGTCTAAAATAAAACACAACAGATCATCTTTTGACAGTATTTTGCACAACCTTGTGAGCCATGCACAAAAAAAAGGTTTGGATTGGTTGTTACTCAAAAGGTTGATGAAATGTTTCAGAGTTCACAGGTCACATTTACCTCACATTCAAGCCTCGTAGGGTAATGCATTGTAGATTGATTCGTGTACCTGCGAGGATAGGTAGTATATGTTACTTTTGGGATCCACCAATTCCATGTCGAATTTCATGGCTCTAACAAGATGAGAAAAGATAATGGGAACTAGCTTGTTTTTGAGCAAACAATATTGATGGTCACTATGTTGTTCATAGTCACGGGGGATTCACTAGTAGTAATATGGAGACGTCACCTGCATGCAATAAATATATGAAAATTCCCCTTATCTACCCCTTATTTACCGGACCTTACCTTATAAAATGTACCTTCCTTCCCTTATATAACCCCCCTCCCTTACACTCACGTGGTACTATACAATAAACCCTAGTGGACCCCCTAGGTTCGTAGTACCATCCAGTAAAATAGTGTGAGCCCCTAGCACAATTCCCCACTTGTCTATAAGCACTTTTTCGACAGTTTGCTTTGCATGGCTACATTTAAGAATGAAGAAGTCTACACCCTCGTCGTTTCCCTCCTGAGCATTCACTGCAAAATTGTCTCCCTCTACAAGTAGATTACTTTACAAGTCCTCATAGCCCTCATAGATAGGTTCTTCAACTATATTTTCTTCACTTGAAACCTCATCAGTTGGAGAAAGAATGCTCGATGCCCAAGCTTGAACATAGGACTTGTTCTCACACAATCTCCACCCTTTTCTTGAATTGTGTTGCATCATGTTTGCAAAATCCTCAAATGCTATGCAATCCTCAAGACCCCTCCACCCTTGCACAACCCCATGCCTTGGTTCTATCCATTTCACCCAACTTGATCTCCCAAAACACTCTTTTGGATGGTCCTTGCTTACGCTTGGAACTAGTAGATGCAGTAGTACTTAATGAATTTGTTAAAATTTCCACTACATCAGCTGCCTGCTTCAATACCACACCATCAGTCTTGAGTTGCTCATATGTAAGTGCCCTTTTAATCACTGCACCTGCACCATCATGTTCTTGTTTGCCATGGCCTAATCCAAAGAAGTTCCAAGTCATCTCAATAATGGTCAGTGCAAAGAATCTAGCAACAACGTAAATGAGTTTTTCTTCCTTAAACTCAGATGTTGCTCCATTAGACCACACCCAATGCCTCTTGAATTGTACCCCTTGTCCTTTAAGCCACTTGTAGTGAATCAAAAGGCAATGCTGTACAAAAAGAGTGTCATGCGTTTTATCATCAGAAATGTAGAAATGAAACTCCTTGATAATTTCGTCAAACACAAAGTTGTGGTGATAAGTAATATGAACAAGGATTGTACACTAATCTGAATGCCAATGCATGGACTGAATTTCATTTTGGACTTTGAACGAGTAATTCTCTGCAAAATCTATAACAGACACATTGACATCTGAAGGGAAATTCTTCAAGCACTCCCTAAACTGGTCCTCCTACCATTTGTATGTGAAGTTGTGTTTGATGAAAGTGGTTGTGTGTTTCTTTAACATGGAGAGCATGACATTTACTGGCATCTCCTTGACTGATAAAACTTTGCGCTTTTTTTTCCCCTTTCTTGTTCAGCCTAGCATTGACATCCTCAAACTCCTAAACCATCACATTTTTTGCTCATGTGCTACTTTATTTTTGCAAATTGCACGTTTTTGTACACCACACCTTTCACATTCTCCCATGAGGCACTCATAATCATGGAATGCTGAGTCTTTGCCTTTAGCACAAACACAAGATCCCCACAATTGTTTGACCCACTAAAGGCATGCTCCTTTGCACCACATTTGCCTACTCCTACTGATGAAAGACATATACTGCAAAGATAAGAACATGAAACTCCATGTAAACCAAATGCAGTCGTGCAAACATGGTTAAGAGCTTCCTTCAAGTATATCATTTGAATGTGATATACAAAGCAACATGTGTTTCTATCCTTAAGCTTGAGTACAAAGTAAGGTTTTAGCTTCTCAAAGGACCTCAGCCCTATACAAATACTTGGATAAGCAACTCTGAACACCCTGAAGAAGTCTGTGTGCATGGACAAGAAAAGAGAAAACTGTGTATGTTATGTGGCACACTACAACAACATAGTAGACAATTTCAATACACAATGATGGGGCACAAAATGTATGCACTATATAACGTTATTTGTGCAAGTCTCTAGTATCATACTTTAGGTCCTAACTAGCATTAAGTAGGATATGATAGTCCACATCTTCAACACATGAAAAGAAACCCACTATATAGCCTTCCATGAAATTATAGGTATCTCCCATACACTTAGGAGATAGTAATATTCTTTGTAATCCTCTCTTTCTCTTCATCTTGTTCCACTAGCTCCCGAAGTATACTTGGAAAGATTTATAATTACATCAAAGGCTAGTACACAACACAGTCTTCCATGAAATTATAGATATCCCGTACACTTAGGAGATAGTAATATTCTTTGAAATCCTCTCTTCCTCTTGATCTTGTTCCATTGGCTACCGAAGTGTACTTGGAAAGATTTATAATTTCATAAAAGGCTAGCACGTAACATAGGCTTCCATGAAATTATATATCTCCCATACACTTAGGAGATAGTAATATTCTTTGTAATCCTCTCTATTCTCTTGATCTTGTTCCACTGGCTGCCAAAGTGTACTTGGAAAGATTTATAACTTCATCAAAGGCTAGCACATAACACAGGCTTCCATGAAATTATAGATCTCCCATACACTTAGGAGATAGTAATATTCTTTGTAATCCTCTCTTTCTCTTGATCTTGTTCCATTGGCTGCCAAAGTGTACTTGGAAAGATCTACAATTTCATAAGAGGCTAGCACACAACACATGCAATTTGCCATTGTGGATAGATTGGGGGTTTATTTTCATGTCCCATGAGGATTGGGACTATAGACAATAGGGCAAATGAGGAGACAAAGATGAAGATGCCCAACATAGTGAAGAGGAGACAAAGACTTCAGGACAGTGGGTAATATAATATGCTATGTAGCACACATACAAAAATGTGGAACTATGCATGCTATGTAGCTCATTGTTTGTGCTATTCCAAGGACGAAATCAACTATATAGCACACAATTTTAGTATATATGATATTTGGAACTATGCATGCTATATAGCTCACTGCTTGCGCTATTCCAAGCATTGGATCAACTATATAGCACATAGTTTGAGTATATATAGTCATGGCCCACCATGGATGCTATATAGTAAATAGTTTGAGTATACATAGTCGCATCACACAAGACATTAAATAGCACATTGTGTGCTATACAACCCATAGAATGTGCTATGTAGCACATAGACAAAGATGTGGAACTTTGCATGCCATATAGCTCACTGTTTCTTCTATTCAACCCATAGAATTAGCTATATAGCAGATAGTTTGAGTATACATAGTCGTGGCACACCAGGTATACTATATAGCACATTGTGTGTGCTATACAGCCCACAGAATATGCTATGTAGTACATAGACAAAGATGTGGAACTTTGCATGCTATACAACTCATTGTTTGTGATATTCAAATCACAATAGCAATTATATAGCACATAGTTTGAGTATACATAGTCGTGGCACACTAGGTATGCTATATAGAAAATTGTGTATGCTATACAGCCCATAGAATATGCTATGTAGTACATGGATAAAGATTTGGAGCTTTTCATGCCATATAGCTCAAATAGTGAGATATTCAAACCACGGAATCAACTATATAGCACACAGTTTTAATAGTACACATAGTCGTGGCACACTAGGTCTGCTATATAGCACATTGTGTGTGCTATACACCCCATAGAATATGCTATGTAGCACATAGACAAAGATGTGGAACTTTCCATGCTATATAGCTCACCGTTTATGCTATTCCAACCAGAGTAGCAACTATATAACACATAGTTTGAGTATACATAGTTATGGCACACCAGGTATTCTATATAGCAAATTGTGTGTGCTATACAACCCATGGAATATGCTATGTAGCGCACAAACAAAGATGTGGAAATTTTCATGCCATATAGCTCAAACAGTGAGATATTCAAACCATGGAATCAACTATATAGCACACTGTTTTAATAGTATACATAGTCGTGGCACACCATGTCTGCTATATAGCACATTATGTGTGCTATACACCCCACATAATATGGTATGTAGCACACAAACAAAGATGTGGAACTTTGCATGCTATATAGGTCACTATTTGTGCTATTCAAACCACAGTAGCAACTATATAGCACATAGTTTAAGTATACATAGTCGTGGCACACCAGGTATGACATATAGCAACTTGTGTGTGCTATACAGCCTAAAGAATATGCTATGTAGTACATCGACAAAGCTGTGAAATGTTTCATGCCATATAGCTCAAAAAGTGAAATATTCAAACCACAGAATCAACTATATAGCACACAGTTTTAATAGTATGCATAGTCATGGCACACTATGTCTGCTATATAGCACATTGTGTGTGCTATACACCCCACATAATATGCTATGTAGCACATACACAAATATGTGGTGCTATTCAAACCATAGTAGCACCTATATAGCACATAGTTTGAGTATATATCTCGTATATATAGTTGTGGCACACCAGGTATGCTATATATAAAATTGTTTATGCTATATAGCCCATAGAATCTCCACAGAATATGCTATGTAGCACATAGACAAAGCTATGGAACTTTTAATGCCATATAGCTCAAATAGTGAGCTATTCAAACCATGGAATCAGCTATATAGCACACAATTTTAATAGTTTACATAATCGTGGCACACCGGGTCTGCTATATAGCACATTATGTGTGCTATACACCCCATAGAATATGCTATGTAGCACATAGACAAAGATGTGAAACCTTGGATGCTATATAGCTCACATTTTGTGCTATTCAAACCACAGTAGAAACTATATAGCACATAGTTTGAGTATACATAGTCGTGGCATACCAGGTATTCTATATAGCAAATTGTGTGTGCTATACAGCCCACAAAATATGCTATGTAACACATAGACAAAGCTGTGGAACTTTTCATGCCAAAGAGCGCAAATAATGAGCTATTCAGACCACATAATCATCTATATAGCACAGTTTTAGTAGTATACATAGTCGTGGCACACCAAGTTTGCTATATAGAACATTTTATGTGCTATACACCCCACAGAATATGCCATGTAGCACACTGTTTGAGTGTACACATAGATGTGGAACTATGTATGCTATATAGTGCACTGTTTGTGCTATTTAAACAATGAAATGTTGAAACATCACTTCAGCGTCCTCTTCAAATATCCTATTAGAAGATCATAATAAAAAGAATGTAATTGCATAATATTTTAAAGAACATGATTGAATGTTCAAGTTGGTTAAAGCAATTACCTTTTCCATTTCATGATGATTTTTCTATTTTCCAAGACACAAAGATGGGCTTGATGTCTTGTCAAGTCATCAAGTATGATCTCCACTCCATTCCCTTTTGACTCCTCATTGTAAAAATTTTAATGCTCCTCTACATCCCATACTCTTCTGCATGATCCATCAAACTCGCTGATATACTTTGAGAAGAATCCCATAGCTTCTGTGATTGCATATCTCTCAGCCATACTTCCTTCTGGCCTTGCCTTATTTTTCACATACTATTTCAAAGTCCTCATATTTCTCTCAAAAGGATACATCCATCTGATACTAACAGGTCCACAAACTCTCAATTCCTCAACTACATGAATGAGTAAGTGTGTCATAATGTCAAAGAAGGAACGAGGAAATATTTTTTCCATTAATCATAAAACATATATGGCTTCTTCATACAATGCATCCCATCATGTCATGTCCAAAGCTCTTGCAGATATTCTACAAAACACAAGACTCAATCTCATAATAGTGGAGCGAACAGAATCAGTCAAAGAATGTCTTATTGCTAGTGGCGAGCTAGTGGCAGTATCTGTTGAAGAAAAATATGATAATCATGCGTTTTTGTTCCTTGTAGATTTTTGCTAAGAACATGCATTGGAAAAGATGCTGAGTACCGTGTTGGAACTTTGACATTATTTACAAATGCAAAAAAATCATCCTCTTCCTTCTTTGTAAATCTATATGACGCAACTAGCATTTTCAACTTGTCATTTCTTCCATCAACTACTTGAGGCCATAATTCTGGTCGTATTTTCATATCCTTCATGTCTAGATGAACTCTTAATGAATCTTTATTTGATTTTTGTAAGAGTGTCTTTAAAACATTTTCAGTAATATTTTTCTCCACATGCATCACATCAAGAGTTTTACGAACAAGAAGGTGCTGCATGGAAAATAATACAACATTTAATTTTTCATGGAAGATAAAACAATGTATTTTAAGTTTTGTAATCATGTAGAAGCATGAGTGCTTACCTCTTAATATGGCAATGTATAAAATATTGACCATCTTTTCCACCCAGTCAATAACCCCAAATCTTCTTTATGCCTCCTATTACTTTATGATAGCCACTTCTCCCTTTGTCTGCAAAATTCCTTTATTTCTTTGACACTTGGATATATAGGATGGCCTATATATTCCATCTTCTTAAGACATGATGAGTATCTTCCTCGAAATGTAGGACCACATATACGACAAGCATTGTATCCCTTTCTAGCCCATAAGCTGGAAAGTCATGGATGGGTCCATAGCAAGATTCCCCTCAAAGTGAATATTGTTCTTCTTATATCAGACTCACTTGCATCATATGCATTTACTCTAGTCCATAAGACTTGGAGCTCGTTAATGAGAACCTAGAACATAAAACCTGAAATATTAATTTTCATGCAATTTCACAAATAAAGCAAGATACTACATACATCTATGCCACTTGTGAAATTTTTTGATACTGACATGCATAAAGATCACATTACCTGCAAGTACACATCAATTTTTTTTGAAGGAACTTGTTTTGGACCTGGTATTAAAAGTGAGAGATTCAAAAAGAACTTCTTGGTTGCCAACCATGGTGGTAGATTGTAGTTCACAATCAACACAAGCCTTGTGCTCCGCACACTACGTAGATCTAAAAATGAATTCACACCATCAATTGCAAGAGCTAACCGTACATTTCTTATCTCTCTTACAAATTCTGGCCATGTACTATCCACATGCTTCCATGCTAATGAATCCACTGGATGCCTACATAAACCATCTTGATTTCTTCCACCAATATGGCATTTCATGTTTTTGGCAATAGGAGGACATCTGTTAAAATTTTTTGACATTAGAGCATAGAAATGCATGTCAACATGTAATAGCATAAGGTCAAATATAAGATCCACAATTTACATACCTGTATTGTCTAAGAAGTCATGGAATCAAAGGAAAGTGCCGTAATATTTTTTGAGGAACCTTTTACTTGCCACTTAACTTCCATCAACTTTCATTGCACTTGGGACGCACTTCCAAACTTGCATACTCCCCATGATATAAAATGCAATCGTTGATAAAAGCATGGATATTATCATATTGTAATCCCAACTCATTCATTTTACTTTTGGCCTCATATGATGATGAAGGAAGATAATTATTCTGTGGAAGAATCTTATGTTTTAGAAGATAAAGGAGCTCACTGCTAAAGCTAGTTTGTGCACCACCTTTAACTTGTAGAGTAAAAGAGTAGTTGACAATGAGCTCACTTCACATCCATCAAAGTGTTTCTTTGCCTCGCTCATTAAATCTTCAAATTAGGAAGTTGCAGGAGGAGTACCAGAGATACAAAGAATCAAAAGAGCAAGAGGTGTCCAAATTGTTGACTCAAATCAAAGTTCAAAAAGAGTGCATGCCCACAATGGCTAGATGGTTGGATGAAATGAAGTCAGAAATCTTCCTGCAACTCGAGAGGCTAGCAACAGACCATACTGACATGCAAATTGAAAACACAATCCTCAAGGAAAGGATTTGAGCACTAGAAGGTGTCAAACATTCATTGAAAGAAATGAATGAGGAAGTGGATGGAACTTTCATGTCATCCAATAAACTTGATGAAATCAAAATGCAGTTAATTCAGACCTCCCAGACTCTTTTGTTGAGGATGGTGTAAATTGCACTATACCTCTAGGGCATTAGGGGCAAACCCTAACGATAACCCTAAGGGGTTCACATGTATATCTTCATGTTCATTGTCAATACACTTAGTTATAGGTAGCTATATCATGTGCACTCATCTCTGTCTCCCTCTCTCACTTCCGCTTTCATGGTATCAGAGCATTAGGTGCTCCCACTCCCTTTGTGAGTGTCAAGCCCTCCTTCTATGAGGCATATTTCATTGAGAGAGATTTCCATCAGAGAGATTCAAGCCCTTGCTTCATCAAAGCATAAGCCCTTGCTCCATCAAGTCATAAGCCCTCCTTTGTTGAGGCATCTTCATCTCTCACCTAGCCCATCTTCTAGAGCTCCTTTTGCTCTTCATTTTTCTCTAGAATGCTCCCAGATTTGATATCTAGAGCTCAAGCTATAGACATTTCCATCTTTGATGTTCTTTGAGAGTTTTTAGGGATTCTTTGAGAGATTTTATGAGTTCGATTCTCTGAGGTTCCTCTCAGGTTCTGCCTTGAATCCATGTTTTCATTGAGGTGTGGGAAGATTTTGTAAGAACTTTCTCTATGAAAGCCTATCTAAACAAGGTGCAGACCGAAGTTTTACAAGAGGAGCAAAAACCTTACAGCAAACTTCTCCAACAATAGAATCCTCTACAACTCCAACTCAAATGGCGCTCCTTGAGGCTAAAACCACCTTCATAGACTATCTACAATGGCCTCTCCATAGGAGCTGGCTGTACCAGCACTTAGGAGCACAAAGCTCAACTAGCGGCTCAAACGGGAGCCAAAATTGCACAACTCCCATGCAATCCTGCAGCGAAACCAGTAGCAACAAAGAATAAAGATACTACATGCCTTCTTCTACAAGCCAAGCTCCTGAGAGCTTCTCCTATGCTCTACACGATAGCCGAGCATCAAGTAGAGCTCCTCAACTGACCAACATGCAACCAACGGCAAGTGACCCATTTTTGTGCATCCTCGGCTCCCAATAGCTCTCCATCGGTGCCTATGAGGACCTCATGACCTCCATGAAATGCCTCACCATCAGTATCGACTCCCATGGCACATCAACCTACAAAACAACTAGATGCAATGGAAAATGAAAATACGATGCCACGACTGAGCTGCAACCAGCAAAGACTCCACACATGGCTCTAGCAAGCTTCTTAGCCCATGCAAAGAAGCCCAAGAATACCTCTCCACCGTGACTCCACGAGCACCAATGCCGCTCCTCCAACTATTGCTCAAAGCTCATCCATAGTCATCTCCAACGATGGCTCACTCAATGCAACACCCATACAACCACCATGGGATGATGAATGAGCCAGCAGCTCCAACGACGGACCAACCTTCATTCAACAATGACGGAGTAGCCTCATCATAATCCATCTATGAGCTATCCTCTAAAAATGACCAGCTATCTCCTACGTGACCTCCCAGTGACGGCTACAGCCCAACCAAGCTTCTACAGCCACCAAGCTTCATGCAGCACCATCCTCAACTCCCAAGCACATCTCCACACTACCTCCATGACTACCATAGCACCGCTCCCAATGGCTCCTTCGATAATGCCTTCTATTTGAAGTCACCATGATGCTTTCTTAGCACCATAGCTAGAACTAGGAGCTCAAAGGCTTCACCCTAAGATACATGGAAATGCCACTTGGTAGATAGAGTTGGATCATGGTTGAGCCAGGCCACCTTGGTTTTGGTCAATATTATGGTTAAGACCTAGTTGACAGGTTGTAGCCTCACATGGCCTTATCTACCATGTCACCACTCCCTCACCATGTCATCATATGACCTAGCCTGCCACATCAGTAGTGTACTATTAGTCGGAAAAGAAATCAAGACCAGAGGCTAGAGGCTAAGCATGGCGACGCTTGAGGGCCACACAGAAAAGGAGATCGTGAGGGCGAACCGTTGTCATTGTAGGGGAAAAGGAATTAGAAGTGGAGGGAATGAAGAGGGAGACTATGACACAAGGGGAAAAGGAGAGGGGGAAGAGAAGCATGAACATGATAGGAGGAGGAATGTAGAGATGGAGACATCAAGGGAAGAGAACCATACTTTATTTGAAAGAAGGGATGAGAGGGAAATATCAAAATACTAGCTAGGTGGCTTTACAAGAATGAGCGTGTCTCATCAAGGAATAGCCCCCTCCTTTTATAGCCAAAAGAGGGGGTCTCTCCCAATTAATGTATCCTCCCACATGCATGGTGTGTGTGGAAAAGTCTCCCATGTGGGCTAGGCGGTTACGCACTCTCAATTGTATGCGACAACCCTTTGCCTCAATTTCCCACATAAATCAAGCCCCATATCTCAAGTCTATGATACACCCTTGGTCTCTTTCCAATTTTATAATATGTTTAAACCTCTAGGAGGACAAGTGGAGGGTTGGCACAAGGAATCTTGCCACCTCATCCTACTTTCCCCATTATTTAACTTGCTCTCTCGGACCTTCTATACCTCCCCCACATGGGCCTATCCCATATGGAGGGAATAACTCAATATAATATCCATCTCCACCTATTTTATATTACTTCTCCCATGGACTTTGAGCCATATCTCACTAAATGCAGCCTAGGTGGAGGGGTGGCACATGGAGGAGCCATGTCACCTTATATTTTATAATATTACTATCATGGATTATGTACAACACACCTTATGGGTCCTCTTACATGGAAGGGTGGCACATGGTCATGCCCTGCCACCTCAACCTTGGGCCCTATGCACACCATATTTTACTATACTATTGCCACATATACAAACACACATACATATTAATGCCTTTTTCCTTAGACAATTTTATCCATAACAGTTCCCCCCCCCAGGCAGGGAATGCACAGCATTTCCATGCCTGGGTCCATCACGCACAAAGAAAGGCTTGAGGTAACGCTTGTTGATCACCTTCTTGCCATACGGTTCATGCAGCTCCTGAACTTGTACAAACCCATTGCTACATTCCTTGATGACTTTGTATGGACTAGTCCATAGTGGCAGAAACTTCTTATCCATTTGGTGGTCCAATCTATTATCAAAGCATAGCACAACATCCACTTCAGTAAAGTGTCTTTCCCATCCCTTGCGAATCTTAGCATCCAAGTGGGCCTTTTGTCGATTCTTTTGGATCTTTGTTTGGTGTAGTGCAAGGCGTCGGGTTTCATCTAACTTCTCAAGTTGTACCAATCTGGCCTCTACATGTTCATCTTCTATCATCCTCTGTTCCTATGCCAATCTCAAGGCCGGAATCTCTATCTCTAGTGGTAAAACTGCCTCAGTACCATACACCAACTCAAAAGGAGTGTGACCTGTAGATGTTTTATGAGTGATGTTGTAAGCCCACATGGCTTCAGTTACCTTCTGATCCCATTGGCTCCTGTTCCCTATGGCCATTTTTCCAATGGTTTTACAAAGGAGGCCATTGGTCCGCTCTGTTTGACCCATGGATGCTGGATATTAGATGCTAGAAGTGTGATGATCAATACCCATGCGATCCATGAGTAACTCCACTGCTTCATTTAAGAATGGACTCCCATGGTCAGAGACAACTTCCATGGGTGTCCCAAACCTTGTGCAGATAAGTTCAAATATGAAATTTGAAACTGCCTTACCATTTGCAGCGGGGAGGGCGATAGATTCAGCCCACTTAGTGACATACTGAGTGGCTACCAAAAGATACTTCTTTTTGCGGGCAGTCATGGGCAAGGGCCCGACAAAATCTATTCCCCACTTCTGAAACGGATGGATGGACATCACTGGGTGATGTTGCCCAGGGCGCAAATCCTTCCTACCAAAGAATTGGCATGGTTCACAAGTTTTGCAATACAAAGTGACATCCTTGAACAAGGTCGGCCAATAGTATCCAGCATGTAAAATCTTCTTAGCTGTATAGTCACTGGCATAGTGGCCTCCACAAAATCCATCATGATAATGCTTCAATACCTTAGGCACTTCATGTGCATCAATGGCCCGTCTTAGTACCCCATCCATGCCTTGACGGTACAACACCCCATCAAGGAGGGTGTAGCGCCTACTATCTCTGCACATCTTCTTTCTCTCATAGCTAGTACTTTCTGAAGGAAAGGAGAAAGTAGTCAAAAACTTGTAGATACCACCATACCATGGATCCCTAACTTCTGTGGCTGCTACAAGGGTTACATCAAGGTACTCCTCTAAATCAATCAAAGCATTCTTCAAGTTGGAACAACCCCCTTTTACAATTTTGAAAGAAAAATCATATTCTTGTAGAATTGCCAACCATTTGGCCGACCGGCCCATTGGTGATTGAAGAACCTGCTTTGCAAGACCAGTGCTAGTGAGTATAAAGAAGGACTTTCCAGCCACATAATGCTTAAATTTCTCAATGCAAAACACCAAAGACAAGGCATGCTTGTCAGCCTCTGAATAGCGTCGCTCAATGTCGAGCAATTGTCGAGAAGCAAATCGAATGGGATACATGAACTGATCCTCCCCTTGCTGGAGAAGAATACCTGCCAGAGTGTGCTCACCAAACCCAGGATTGATATAGAAAGTCTTTGACCAATCTGGATTACGTAGAATGGGTTTTGAAGCCAGAGCATTCTTGATTTGTGCAAACCCATGATCACAATCCTCATCCCAAGAGAAATCAACCCCATCTTTTAATAGCATAGTCATGGGTCGTGTCAAAGCAGCATATTGATCAATGAAGCGACGATAGTACCCTGCTAGATTGACAAATGAGCGTACTTGATGTTTGGTTGTAGGGGGGGGGATCTTGAGGATGGCTTCTACCTTCTTGGGGTTAGGCTTGACGCCCTCGCATGAGACAATATGTCCGAATAACCTCCCTTGAGGTGCTCCAATGGTGCATTTCTCAAGGTTGAGACTGCCATTTGCATCATTGACCCTTTGGAAGGCCAATCTAACCTTCATGACATGCCCCTTACGTGACGAGAATATACAGAAATCATCTAAAAACACCTCCAAGAAATCCCCCAAATAAGGAGCAAACACCATCTGCATAAATCCTTAAAAGGTAGCAGGAGCATTGGTGAGGCCAAATGGCATTACTTTGAATGCAAATGACCCCAATGTGGTTTAGGCACATCTTCTTCGGCAATTCTGATTTGATAAAACCCAGAGTAACCATCACAGAAAGTATACATCTCATGACCACTTACCTTCTCAAGAATGAGGTCTTGAAAGGGCAGAGGATGATGATCCCTCTTGGTGGCGGCATTGAGTTTCTTATAGTTGATGCAGACCCACCACTTGTTGTTTTTCTTTGGGGTGACTACCGCTGGTGAAACCCATTCAGTATTGTGAACCGGAACAATAAACCCAACCTCTACAAGCTTCCGCAACTCTGAGCGCAGAGCATCAGTCTGCAGGGGCCCTAATCTCCGATACTTCTGAGCCACAGGCTTTGCATCAGGCTTCAGCTCTATCTTGTGCTCTATGGCAGTCACATGGCAAAGGTGGTGGTAGCTAGTTGCAAAGAGGTCAGGCAAATCTTTGAACATTTCTAGGAACTCATCTTTCTCACTTGGAGTGAGGTCAGGGGAAAGCATAGATTCAAGCTGTTGAGGACTAGCTGTTACCTTTTCAGCAGGTGGCAGGGTCAGAGACACCCCCATCATGTAAACTTCCTTCTCTGAGAATTCCTCCCCCCCGTCTGATTCTTCCATGGATTCAGACACTGAGGATGAGAGAGTATCACTGTCTTGCTCCTCTTCTTCTTCCGGTTCCATGGCACTGGGTTGCACCGAGATCTTCTCCTTGGAAGCACCAAAAGACATGTGTCCTGTCTTCCAATAGCTGACTGCATCACTCTTTCTCAACCGTGGTCTCCCGAGTATGGCTGGGTAACTTTTGCCTGTATCTTCAATGTCCACTACATAGAAATTGACAGTGGTGGTCAACCCATTGATAGTGATGGACAAATCCTCAATGACTCCCAAGGTGGCGAGTCGTCGACCATCTGCTACCTTGATTCGAGTGGAGGAATGCCTTGTACATTTCAAATTCAATTTCTTCATGATTCGGGGCACCATGATATTACATGCAGCTTCCCCATCAACACACACATTTTTAACATGGCAATTATCTATGATGACATCTACTGTATGTGGGTGCCGATCAATTTCTTCACAGATAGAAGATACCTCTCGTACCTTTCCCTTTTTCTTGTTCTTTCTTGTTGAGAGACCTTGTTGTAGCTCACGTCTCACCTTAGGGCTTAATGCTATTAGTTGAGGGAGCGTGATGCTCAAAGACCGATGAGCAAGATCTTGAACGACTAAATAGTCCTCTTGCCCTGAGCAGCAGATGGGAAAATCCAAGGGTGACCACTTACTCCTGCGAGATCTTTTAGTCTTCTTTGTTGGTGGGTCTGCCATCTCAGCATCTGAGGGCTCTGAGAAGGACACCTTCTTCCTGGGGCGGCCTGGTCCACGGTTTGGAGAGGAGTCCGAGGTGGCACGACTTCTTTTCCCGAGGTCAAGGATCTCTACATCAGAATCCTCAGTGCCTGACTCACTTAGAAGATTCACCCTTGGAATATTGGGGCATTCTGTGCGATAATGACCCTTTTGTTGGCACTCATAGCATACAACATTAGCACGGTCTCTTGGAGGGCAATTGGCTTGATTTCTGATGCCCACCATCTCAAGCCAAAGATCATTCAAGGCCTTGGGTAGGTCATTGACTCCAGGTTCTATTGCAGGGGGGGGCTTTTTAGCTGGAGGGGCCAAGGGAGTAGAGAGGAGGGGGGCTCGTGGGTGAGGCTGGGGAAACCTTCGAGGCGGAGGGTGAGGATATACACCTTGTTGAGGGTAAGCATCTAAGGGAGGACCATACATTTGAGGTGGAGGCAGTGGATACATTCCTGATGAGGGGTGGGGGTATGCCCTTGAGTTAGACCCCCCAGGTTGTTGTTGCAGGAATTGAGGGGGTTGCAGAGAGACAATTGTCTTCTTTGAAGCGGGAACTTTATCAAACTTTTGAGCAATCTCATGTGCTATTGCCATAGTTTCTGGATTCTCCCATTTAAGCTTGAGGTGGAATTCATCACTTGCTCCTGCTACAAGGTAGCCCAGCACATGCTGAGTCATTCCATCTCGAAATCCGACATTGTCCTCCTATGTGGCAATTAAGCGGTCCAGGAGCACGGCAAACACGGGAATGTCAGCCATGCTTGGAAGATGGAAAAGAGAGGCTTATCTATGGACAAACAATAGTAAGAGGAAGCTTGAACTGAAAATCGGGTGAAGTTACATCCACAAAGCACACATAGGCAGGGTAGGGTGTGACTGGTGTAGTGTGAAATACTACACGGGAAGAATCTTCAGCATAGAATAGCACATAGACAATCTTAAAAGGACCAACCCTCATGATATCACATCCATCTTTACAGGCGAGGGTTAGAGGTGCGGAGTTGCATGAGGTTGTTCATCAAGGCAAACAAGAATGCCATGACAAATGTCAACAGTTGGAGAGCTTGCACATCACCTTCAGCTTCTTCCAGTTCTTGTAGTCGCCATGATATTTCTTCAAGGGGTGTGCGGTCTGGCATCCTTCTTTTGAGCAATGTCCTTGAGAACCTTCCTGATGATCTTCCAAAGTCGGTGAATTCGTATCAAGTATGCCCAACACTTAGTTTCATGATGACCACAACCTTTGCATTCCTTACAAATGATCACCCTCCTTCGTGGCTTGCGGCTTTGTTGGGGTGGTGCTTCCACTTGCGTCATGCATGATTGAAGTACAAGCTTCACGTGCCAAGAAATCAGCAACAGGATTTCGAGCTCGAGGGATATGCTGAATTTTTACCTCTTCAAATTGGTTGCAAAGTTCCAAAGCTTGTTGATGTCGTGGAATCAAGCCTTTGCTCCGCACCTTCCACCTTCCACTAACTTGTTCACACACTAGTTGAGAATCTCCTTGCATGTTAAGTTGCTTGGCATGATGTTCTTGTGCATTTTGTAGCCCAAAAATGAGCGCCGAGTACTCAGCTTGATTGCAAGTACTTGCAGGTGCAGACTTGCTATAACAATACTCCTCACCACTCGATGAAGTGAGCTTCACGCCCACGCCAACAGCCTTGGTTGAAGGTTTGTAAGCTCCATCAAATTGAAGGATCCAAGATGTCATCACACCAAGACTAAAATTCGAACATCCCAAGTTTCTTGGTAGTCCAAGATAGGTAGGAGGAGAGGGTGGGGAGAATTCAACACTTGAGCCAAACGTTCAGCACCAAACAAACTTGCAATCCGTTGTTGATAGTTTATCTTAAGACCAAAAAGAATTACAACTTGAAGCTCGAAATGAGGCACAAAAGGTTGATTAGGTACAAATGGATTCCTTGGTCGAAACATTACCAACCATAGCCCAGGCCTAGAAACCTCTGTAGTGAGATTGAGAATAAACCATTCAGGACGAGCTTATCCACAGGAATCAACAAGCATATGTGCCAAATCTCCCCCCAAGCTTGGGGAGCATCCCACCCTTCGATGAAGGACACGTTTTAATTACCTCTGAAGCAGCAAGTAGTTCGATCACCGCACATTGAGTAGAGGTAAAATCAAAGTTCTCCCAGCGTATCAGTAGTTCTTTACCATGAATCATCCATGGTGTATCATTCCACCCGTCATCTCCTTGAACAATGCACTGGACAATCAGCCGTTGTAGGTCGACATGAAGATCAAGGAAGACATCTCGTGCATTGGTAGCCATAAGGTGCGGAGGACCAGGCACCAATTCCTTAAACGCATCGAGAAGTGACATAAATGTCCACCCTCCTCGTGTGGCGTGCGTCCGTGAAGTGAGCTTGGAGAAGTTCGGAATCAGTGATCTAGCAGGAGATGTGGATAGAGCACATAAAATGAAGTATTTTTGCTTTTCACAGCAAGAGCAAACTCCCCACGGTTAGAGAGTTACAATTCCTGCGATTTCAATATATGAACAAAAATCATTACATTTTTACCACTTCCAACTTGTTGGCCCAATTATAAGTCTCCCTTTTGTGAAGGGGGAGGTCTTGGGTTCAAATCCTACTCTTTAATAAAAAGAGAGGAGAGGAGAGAAGGAGAAGAGAAAGAGAAGGAGAAGAAGAGAAGAGAGAGGGGGCGCAGGATTTGCTGATACAGTGTTGCAGGAACTCAGAAACCTGTCCGCGACCAGAAGCCGTAGCAGTCCAGAAAGCTATCGCGTGGAGCGAGAAGATTGTCCACGACCAGAAGCCGTAGCAATCCAAAAAACTGTCGCATGGTCAAACACAGTAGATGCGCGAATCAAATGCGCGTGTAGTAGCTTAGAAGGAGCACAGATGGTACAGTTTTACAGATGCGACCAGTACGAGTAGAAGATTCGCCACTAGCCATGGAGATTCGGATCCCTGCAACCACACCATTTCTATTAGTCGAAAAATAAATCAAGACCAGAGGCTAGAGGCTAAGCATGGCGACGCTCGAGGGCCATAGAGAAAAGGAGATCGTGAGGGCGAACTGTTGTCATGGGAGGGGAAAAGGAATTAGAAGTGGAGGGAATGAAGAGGGAGACTATGACACAAGGGGAAAAGGAGAGGGGGAAGAGAAGCATGAACATGATAGGAGGAGGAATGTAGAGATGGAGACATCAAGGGAAGAGAACCATACTTTATTTGAAAGAACGGATGAGAGGGAAATATCAAAATACTAGCTAGGTGGCTTTACAAGAATGAGCGTGTCTCATCAAGGAATAGCCCCCTCCTTTTATAGCCAAAAGAGGGGGTCCCTCCCAATTAATGTATCCTCCCACATGCATGGTGTGTGTGGAAAAGTCTCCCATGTGGGCTAGGCAGTTACGCACTCTCAATTGTGTGCGAAAACCCTTTGCCTCAATTTTCCACATAAATCAAGCCCCATATCTCAAGTCTATGATACACCCTTGGTCTCTTCCCAATTTTATAATATGTTCAAACCTCTAGGAGGACAAGTGGAGGGTTGGCACAAGGAATCTTGCCACCTCATCCTACTTTCCCCATTATTTAACTTGCTCTCTTAGACCTTCTATACCTCCCCCACATGGGCCTATCCCATATGGAGGGAATAACTCAATATAATATCCATCTCCACCTATTTTATATTACTTCTCCCATGGACTTTGAGCCATATCTCACTAAATGCAGCCTAGGTGGAGGGGTGGCACATGGAGGAGCTATGTCACCTTACATTTTATAATATTACTATCATGGATTATGTACAACACACCTTATGGGTCCTCTTACATGGAAGGGTGGCACATGGTCATGCCCTGCCACCTCAACCTTGGGCCCTATGCACACCATATTTTACTATACTATTGCCACATATACAAACACACATACATATTAATGCCTTTTTCCTTAGACAATTTTATCCATAACAGTTCCCCCCCCCCAGGCAGGGAATGCACAGCATTTCCATGCCTGGGTCCATCACGCACAAAGAAAGGCTTGAGGTAACGCTTGTTGATCACCTTCTTGCCATATGGTTCATGCAGCTCTTGAACTTGTACAGACCCATTGCTACGTTCCTTGATGACTTTGTATGGACCAGTCCACAGTGGCAGAAACTTCTTATCCATTTGGTGGTCCAATTTGTTATCAAAGCATAGCACAACATCCCCCTCAGCAAAGTGTCTTTCCCATCCCTTGCGAATCTTAGCATCCAAGCGGGCCTTTTGTCGATTCTTTTGGATCTCTGTTTGGTGTAGTGCAAGGCATCGGGTTTCATCTAACTTCTCAAGTTGTATCAATCTGGCCTCTACATGTTCATCTTCTGTCATCCTCTGTTCCTGTGCCAATCTCAAGGCCGGAATCTCTATCTCTAGTGGTAAAACTGCCTCAGTACCATACACCAACTCAAAAGGAGTGTGACCTGTAGATGTTTTATGAGTGATGTTGTAAGCCCACACAGCTTCAGTGACCCTCTGATCCCATTGGCTCCTGTTCCCTGTGGCCATTTTTCCCATGGTTTTACAAAGGAGGCCATTGGTCCCGCTCTGTTTGACCCATGGATGCTGGATAATAGATGCTAGAAGTGTGATGATCAATACCCATGCGATCCATGAGTAAATCCACTGCTTCATTTAAGAATGGACTCCCATGGTCAGAGACAATCTCCATGGGTGTCCCAAACCTTGTGCAGATACGTTCAAATATGAAATTTGAAACTGCCTTACCATTTGCAGTGGGGAGGGTGATAGCTTCAACCCACTTAGTGACATACTGAGTGGTTACCCCCAAATTAAAGAGTTTGAAGTTGGAGGCCTCAATTGAAGTCTTCAAGAGGAGTAAACAAAGGGATTTCTAGTGGAATGGAAGCCCTTATTGTGGAGAGTGTCCAGCATGAAGCAGAGGTGCAATGTTGCATCAGAACATTAGTGAGAGATGCACCATTTTCAACTGATTTTTGTGTCTATTCTCCTTGTATATTGGACCATTGTTGCTCAAACTTCATCAACATGCTCCTTGTGGTGTCGTCCAACACCATCTAGAGCCATTTGATGAATGGTTGCTCCTATGTGGAGAATTGTGCAGATCTTTGGCAACTGGAAATCGTGTTAGCACGTGAAAATGATGCAAGCATTCATCAATTCCTCCTAGCCAAGGATTTGCCCCAACACAAGGAAGCTTGGGCTTAGAGGGCATGGGAAAGAGCTCATAGATGGAGGAGAACAAAAGCCTAAGCAAAATCTATGGAGAAGAGGGCAAAATGTGGAAGAAGGTGGAGAGATTGAAGAAGATGATGAGGTGGCACTAGGATGTGGATGGAGGCTCAAGGAGTGTGGAAAGACTCTTATACCACATGTTGGAGCATCAATGGATCATAAACTGAACACTTTATTCATGGAGAATGCAAAATATATAGGCAAGAGAGTATACATCTTTGACATCATCAATGATCTCAAGATGGAATCCTTAGATCCTATAATCACTCCCTAATTCTCTCAATCACACCCACACTAGCACACCTACTCTCACACACTCCTAGCCCTTAGGCACACACCCATACATCAATTTGACTCTATAGAATCTCCCGGGAAAAATTTCTCCTAAATTCTCTAGAAATTTGAATCTTCTCATTTCTATTCTCAATTTCCTCACCTCTTCTTTTCCTAATCTCCTCCTCCCCTTTCTTCCCACCCCTTAATCTCCACCACCGCCTTAATCCCCTAACCCCCTTTCTTCCCACACTTTAATCCTCACTCCTTAATTGCCCAATCACCCCCAAACTTGCGTCGACTCTCCAAACTTCCGTCGCTCCGTCTGAATCTTCGTCGCAACATGATGGAAGAGAGGGGAGTGGCGTGAACGGAAGGTGACGAGATGAGGGAAGGTTCAATACCCTCCCCTTATTCCCTGGCAGCTGCAGCCACCAGGGAATAAGGGGAAGGGGGTTATAAGGGAGGGGGGTTAGTAAGTTAGGGGTTTATAAGGGAGGGGGGTTAGTTAAGGGAAAGGGGGTTATAAGGGAGGTGGGTTAGTAAATTAAGGGGGGTTATAAGGGAGGGGGCTAGTTAAGGGGATGGGTTATAGGGAAGGGGGGGTTAGTAAATTAATTAGTTAAGGGGAGGGGTTATAGGGGAGGGGGGTTAGTAAATTAATTAGTTAATTAATACAGGGAGGGGGTTAGTAAATTAATTAATTAATTAATTACTAATTATTTAGTTGATTAGGCAGGTAGCATTGTGACATAAAAGGGAAATCTGGCCTCTCATGAAGCCATGTGTCTTTTCATGAAACGATGTATTATTGGCAAGAAATTCTTCCAACTTCCAACTTCCAACGTAATTCTTCCAACGTCTAACTTCCTTACTCTTCCTCGTAATTCTTCCAACATCTAACTTCCTCGTTCTTCCTTCTCTTCCACTCTTGTCTTTCCTCATTGCAGATTAGATTGAAATTCCAATCTTGCCTTTCCTCATCGTAGATTAGTCCTTTCAATCTACGTGCCCTTTTTTCCAGCGTCTAACTTCCTCATTCTCCCTCATCCTAGATTAGATTGAAATTCCACTCTTGTCTTTCCTCATCGCAGATTAGTCCTTTCAATCTGTGTGCCATTTTTTCCAACGTCTAACTTCCTCGTTGTCCCTCATCCAAATTAGATTGAAATTTGACTCTTGTCTTTCCTCACTTCAGATTAGTCCTTTCAATCTGCATGCCCTTTTTTTAGAGTTTCATCATCGATTTTCCCTTAGCGATACTTTGAAATGCAAGCATTGAAAGAGTGCTTTAACAAGAACTCCTACCACTCCTCATGAAAATCTTTGCAGACCACCCGGCAATCATTTTGTAAGAAGGACGAGATTTGGCAATTTGCGAACATCAAATTCTGGTGCAAATATTTATAGGTACTCCTAATTATTTTTTTCCTTGGTTCAACCTACTGGTGCACAAATTGAATGTAGTAATGGCAGAACATACACAAACGTCTAATCTAGAAGAAATGTAGACTTTGGTGGTAGAGATTGAGTAGTCTAGTGTGGTTCACAATGGAGATGATGGCGTACCCTCGTACTCCCCAGAAATCCCCTGTTCTGCCCACCATCGAGACCTCATTCGTGGCATCACTGGTCATGCCCAGCAGTAATGGTGTCGCTCAAGACCCCATCATCATAGGAAAGCATGTCCACCTCCATACTTACTTCGTGTTCTAGAGTATTACCTCATTCATGGAAGTGTTAGTCATGCCCTGTACTTGAATGGTGTCACTCAAGACTCTATCATCATAGAAAAGCATCTCTACCTCCACACCTACTTCATGTTCTAAGCGTCTCTACCTCCACACCTACTTCATGTTCTAGTATTCTTGCTAATTCATGTTTTGGTATTCTTGTGTTGTCTGAGCCTTTGGAATATCAAGCCTTTGGAACAGCGTTCCCTTGTTCCAGAACGGATCTTGGATGATATTGGTTCTAGAAAAGAACATTCACATGCAAAGCAAATGGATCTTGGATGATATTGGTTCTAGACAAGATGATTCAACCATTCTAAAATCATGGATAGCCAATGTTATATAGCTATTTGCCAAGAATTCAATGTTCCATGTTAGAAGTGTATGACTGCAAACAACAACAATGATGTGGTATTGTACCACACAAAAGCTCACAGGCAAGCTGACACCAGACATGGCATATGGTCACACAAGAAAGCATATGGCAATTTATGTTGGTCTCCAGGACTGCCATAAGCAAGCTGGAAGCAAACATTTCATATGGCCACGTAGCAAAGCATATTGCAATTTATTTGGGAACTGTCAATTGACCCAATAAGGATTACTTGGAATGGATGTCTCCAACACATGGCTTTGGGAACTGCACTTGTCAAGATGGGTGGGATGTGTGGGAGGATGTGCAAAGCAAGGATATTGGTAGGATATGCTGAACATTGGCTTGCTAATGAAGTACTGAATGTATTGAGTAGAAGAAACTTGTGTATTTATCTTTATCTAGAATCTACATATTTGTGACCCTTCTGAAGGTTTGTGCTAGGCCAAAAATAGCAAAAAGAGGTCACAAATACATGCTAAAATTGCTAGATAGTTATTTGAAAACATACTTTTCCTAGTAGCACCTTGATTGACGTGTATGAAAAATGTGGCTTGCTTGGAAAAGCACTAGAAGTGTCTCACAAGCTTCAAGTTCAAGATATAGTCTCCTAGACCGTACTAGTTGGAGGGTATGCTGCTCATAGGCTTGGCAAGGAAGCACTGAACTATTTCAAATGGATGCAATTGGAGGGCATACCTACGTCTACTATCACATATATTTGCATCTTCAAAGCTTGTGGTAGCATCCAATCCATATTAAAAGCTTGTGGTAGTACCTTGGCTGATGTGTATGCCATATTTGGATTCCTTGTGAAATCAAGCAATGTATTTCACAGGGTTATGCTCACAATGTAGTCTCATGGACTGCAATACTTGGAGGATATGTTGAACATGGACTTTGTAAGGAAATACCAAACTGTTTTACCAAGATGCAACAAGATAGTGTGTCTTCAAATTTTGTTTATGGCTTGAAACCTTGTGGCAGCATCAAAACCATAGATAAGAGCCAAACATACATGCTGAGATTGGAAGATGGTGGATAGCAGTAGCAGCAGGACATTGTATCCAAATTAGTAGGCTAAAGCCCCTCCAACTAAAGAGGTGCCCCTTGCAATAGAACCTGGAGTCAATGACCTAGCCAAGGCTCTGAATGATCTTCGGCTTGAGATGGTGGGCATCAAAAATCAAGCCAACCTCCCTCCAAGAGATTATGCTAATGTTATATGCTACGAGTGCCACCAGGAGGGTCATTATCGCACAGAATGCCCCAATATTCCAAGGGTGAATCTTCTAAGTGAGTCGGGCACTGAGGATTCTGATGTAGAGATACTTGACCTCGGGAAAAGAAGTCGTGCCACCTCGGACCCCTCTCCAAACCGTGGACCAGGCCGCCCCAGGAAGAAGGTGTCCTTCGCAGAGCCTTCAGATGCTAAGATGGCAGACCCACCAACAGAGAAGACTAAAAAATCTCGCAGGAGTAAGTGGTCACCCTCGGATTTTCCCATCGGCTCAGGGCAAGAGGACTATTCGGTCGTTCAGGACCTTGCTCATCGGTCTTTGAGCATCACACTCCCTCAACTAATAGCATTAAGCCCTAAGGTGAGACGTGAGCTGCAGCAAGGTCTCTCAACAAGGAAGGGCAAGAAAAAGGGAAAGGTACGAGAGGTATCTTCTATCCTGAAGAAATTGATCGGCACCCACATACAGTAGATGTCATCATAGATAATTGCCGTGTCAAAAATGTGTGTGTTGATGGGGGAGCTGCATGTAATATCATGGTGCCCCGAATCATGAAGAAATTGAATTTGAAATGTACAAGGCATTCCTCTACTCGAATCAAGGTAGCAGATGGTCGACGACTCACCACCATGGGAGTCATTGAGGATTTGCCCATCACTGTCAATGGGTTGACCACCACTGTCAATTTTTATGTAGTGGACATTGAAGATACAGGCAGAAGTTACCCAGCCATACTCGGGAGACCATGGTTGAGAAAGAGTGATGCAGTCAGCTATTGGAAGACAGGACACATGTCTTTTGGTGCTTCGAAGGAGAAGATCCCAGTGCAACCTGGTGCCATGGAACCGAAAGAAGAAGAGGAGCATGACAGTGATACTATCTCATCTTCAGTGTCTGAGTCCATGGAAGAATCAGACGAGGGAGAGGAATCCTCAGAGGAGGAAGTTTACATGATGGGGGTGTCTCCAACCCTGCCACGTGCAGAAAGGATAACAGCTAGTCCTCAACAGCTTGAATCTATGCTTTCCCCAGATCTCACTCCAAGTGAGAAAGATGAGTTTCTAGAAATGTTCAAAGATTTCCCTGACCTCTTTGCAACTAGCTACCACCACCTTCGCCATGTGACTGCCATACAGCACAAGATAGAGCTAAAGCCGGATGCAAAGCCTGTGGCTTAGAAGTATCGGAGATTAGGCCCCTGCAGACCGATGCTTTGTGCTCAGAGTTGCATAAGCTTGTAGAGGCTGGGTTTATTGTTCCGGTTCACAATACTGAATGGGTTTCACCAGTGGTAGTCATCCCAAAGAAAAACAACAAGTGGCGGGTCTGCATCGACTATAAGAAACTCAATGCTACCACCAAGAGGGATCATCATCCTCTGCCCTTTCAAGACCTCATTCTTGAGAAGGTAAGTGGTCATGAGATGTATACTTTCTGTGATGGTTACTCTGGGTTTTATCAAATCAGAATTGCCGAGGAAGATGTGCTTAAAACCACATTTGCCACGCCCTAGGGGACATTTGCATTCAAAGTAATGCCATTTGGCCTCACCAATGCTCCTGCTACCTTTCAAAGATTTATGCAGATGGTGTTTGCTCCTTATTTGGGGGATTTCTTGGAGGTGTTTTTAGATGATTTCTGTATATTCTCGTCACGTAAGGAGCACATCATGAAGGTTAGATTGGCCTTCCAAAGGGTCAATGATGCAAATGGCAGTATCAACCCTGAGAAATGCACCATTAGAGCCACTCAAGGGAGGTTATTGGGACATGTTGTCTCATCCGAGGGCATCAAGCCTGACCCCGAGAAGGTAGAAGCCATCCTCAAGCTCTCCCCGCCTACAACCAAACGTCAGGTACGCTCATTTGTCAATTTAGCAGGATACTATCGCCGCTTCATTGATCAATATGCTGCTTTGACACGGCCCATGACTATGCTATTAAAAGATGGGGTTGATTTCTCTTGGGATGAGGATTGTGATCATGGGTTTGCATAAATCAAGAATGCTCTGGCTTCAGAACCCATTCTACGCAATCCAGACTGGTCAAAGACCTTCTATATCAATCCTGGGTTTGGTGAGCACACTCTGGCAGGTATTCTTCTCCAGCAAGGGGAGGATCGGTACATGTATCCCATTCGATTTGCTTCTCGACAATTGCTCGACACTGAGCGATGCTATTCAGAGGCCGACAAGCATGCCTTGTCTTTGGTGTTTTGCATTGAGAAATTTAAGCATTATGTGGCTGGAAAGTCCTTCTTTATACTCACTGGCACTGGTCTTGCAAAGCAGGTTCTTCAATCACCAAATCCCATGGGCCGGTTGGCCAAATGGTTGGCAGTTCTACAAGAATATGATTTCTCTTTCAAAATTGTAAAAGGGGGTTGTTCCAACTTGAAGAATGCTTTGATTGATTTAGAGGAGTGCCTTGATGTAACCCTTGTAGCAGCCATAGAAGTTGGGGATCCTTGGTATGGTGGTGTCTACAAGTTTTTGACTGCTTTCTCCTTTCCTTCAGAAAGTACTAGCTATGAGAGAAAGAAGATCCGCAGAGATAGTAGGTGCTACACCCTCCTTAATGGGGTGTTGTACCGTCAAGGCATGGATGGGGTACTCAGACGGGCCATTGATGCAGATGAAGTGCCTAAGGTATTGAAGCATTATCATGATGGATTTTGTGGAGGCCACTATGCCAGTGACTATACAGCTAAGAAGATTTTACATGCTGGATACTATTGGCCGACCTTGTTCAAGGATGTCACTTTGTATTGCAAAACCTGTGAACCATGTCAATTATTTGGTAGGAAGGATTTGCGTCCTGGACAACATCACCCAGTAATGTCCATCCATCCGTTTCAGAAGTGGGGAATAGATTTTGTTGGGCCCTTGCCCATGACTGCCTGCAAAAAGAAGTATCTTTTGGTAGCCACTCAGTACGTCACTAAGTGGGCTGAAGCTATTGCCCTCTCTGCTGCAAATGGCAAGGCAGTTTCAAATTTCATATTTGAACGTATCTGCACAACGTTCGGGACACCCATGGAGATAGTCTCTGACCATGGGAATCCATTCTTAAATGAAGCAGTGGAGTTACTCATGGATCACATGGGTATTGATCATCACACTTCTAGCATCTATTATCCAGCATCCATGGGTCAAACAGAGCGGACCAATGGCATCCTTTGTAAAACCATGGGAAAAATGGCCGCAGAAAACAGGAGCCAATGGGATCAGAAGGTCACTGAAGCAGTGTGGGCTTACAACATCACTCATAAAACATCTAAAGGTCACACTCCTTTTGGGTTGGTGTATGGTACTGAGGCAGTTTTACCACTAGAGATAGAGATTCCGGCCTTGAGATTGGCACAGGAACAGAGGATGATAGAAGATGAACATGTAGAGGCTAGATTGGTACAACTTGAGAAGTTAGATGAGACCCGACGCCTTGCACTACACCAAACAAAGATCCAAAAGAATCGACAAAAGGCCCGATTGGATGCTAAGATTTGCAAGGGATGGGAAAGACACTTTGCTGAGGGGGATGTTGTGCTATGCTTTGATAACAGATTGGACCACCAAATGGATAAGAAGTTTCTGCCACTGTGGGTTGGTCCATACAAAGTCATCAAAGAACATAGCAATGGGTCTGTACAAGTTCAGGAGCTGCATGAACCATATGGCAAGAAGGTGATCAACAAGCGTTACCTCAAGCCTTTCTTTGTGCGTGATGGGCCCAGGCATGAAATGCTGTGCATTCCCTGCCTGGGGGGGGGAACTGTTATGGATAAAATTGTGTAAGGAAAAAGGCATTCATATGTATGTGTGTTTGTATATGTGGCAATAGTAGAATAAAATATGGTGTGCATAGGGCCCAAGGTTGAGGTGGCAGGGCATGACCATGTGCCACCCTTCCATGTAAGAGGACCCATAAGGTGTGTTGTACATAATCCATGATAGAAATATTATAAAATGCAAGGTGGCATGGCTCCTCCATGTGCCACCCCTCCACCTAGGCTGCATTTAGTGAGATATGGCTCAAAGTCCATGGGAGAAGCAATATAAAATAGGTGGAGATGGCTATTATATTGAGTTATTCCCTCCATATGGGATAGGCCCATGTGGGGGAGGTATAGAAGGTCTAAGAGAGCAAGTTAAATAATGGTGAAAGTAGGATGAGGTGGCAAGATTCCATGTGCCAACCCTCCACTTGTCCTCCTAGAGGTTTGAACATATTATAAAATTGGAAAGAGACCAAGGGAGTATCATAGACTTGAGATATGGGGCTTGATTTATGTGGAAAATTGAGGCAAAGGGTTGTCGCACACAATTGAGAGTGTGTAACCACCTAGCCCACATGGGTGACTTTTCCACACACACCATGCATGTGGGAGGATACATTAATGTGGAGAGACCCCCTCTTTTGGCTATAAAAGGAAGGGGCTATTCCTTGATGAGGGACGCTCATTCTTGTAAAGCCACCTAGCTAGTATTTTGATATTTCGCTCTCATCCCTTCTTTCAAATAAAGTATGGTTCTCTTCCCTTGATGTCTCCATCTCTACATTCCTCCTCCTATCATGTACATGCTTCTCTTCCCCCTCTCCTTTTCCCCTTGTGTCATAGTCTCACTCTTCCTTCCCTCCATTTCTAATTCCTTTTTCCCTCCTATGACAACCGTTCGCTCTCATGATCTCCTTTTCTCCATGGCCCTTGAGCGTCGCCATGCCTAGCCTCTAGCCCCTAGTCTCGGTTTCTTTTCCGGCTAATAGTGCATTGATTAATGTCATGAGTGAGAAGACCATGATAGATGCTGATTTAAAATACTCTAGTACTACCTCTCCGTATCACATCAAATTGGCTGACAACACTAGGGTTAAGACCTTGGGAGTTGTGAAGTGGATGTATGTGGAATTTCTATGCCGACTACTTTTCAGGTGATCCCTACCAAGCCAAATGCACGTGCCTATCCATTGATTTTGGGAAGGACTTGGCTACGCAAGGTGAAGGCTGTTCAAAAGTGGGATACTGGAGAATTGATTTTGTAGGGAAATGATAAGAAGGTGCGCTACAACATCATAAGCCACAAAAAGGAAGTTGTCAAGGAGGAGTCTTCAACATCAAAGAGTTCAAGCTCTGACTTAACCGATGAAGAAGAAGAGATAGGGTGTAGCTTCGAGGAGTCCAACTCAGAGGGTGAGGTGGAAGGAGTGGCCTTTGGTCTTTGTCTTGGTGCTGATTGGGATGAGTCAGGAAGGAACAAGGTGGTGGTGCAAGAAGATCATGTAGAGACACTTCATGTGGAAGATGTGGAGCACACTAAACGACGCCAATGCAATGAAGAGCTTCTTGGTGATTCTCTACCACGTAGTGAGAAGCTCTAGTACTTGGATATGCTAGATGATTTTCCATGTCTCTTTGCAACAAGCTATTCATAGGCTCGACCAGTCTCTCTTGTGGAGCACAAGATTGAGTTGAAGCCAGAAAGCAAGCCAGTTGTGCAACGCTTAAGGCAATTAGGGGTGATCCAAGTTGAGGCACTAAAGAAAGAGGTAACACAACTACTTGAGGCGGGATTCATCTTTCCTATTGATGATTCAGAATGGATATCTCCTATAGTTGTCACACCAAAGAAAGGAAATAAGTGGCGGGTTTGTGTGGACTTTTGTCCTTTGAATGCATGTACTAAAAGGGATCATTTTCCATTGCCTTTCCAAGATGAAATACTAGACCAAGTAGCAGGGCATGAGATGTATTCTGTATGTGATGGGTATTCTGGGTACTTTCAAATTCATATTCGGGAGGAAGATCAAAAGGAAACATCATTTGTCACACCTTGAGGAGTTTTTGCTTACAAAGTGATGCCTTTTGGGTTGACCAATGCACTAGCTACATTTCAAAGGTTCATGAGTCAAGTCTTGGAGCCTTACTTGGGAAAGTTCATAAGGGTGTTTTTGGATGATTTTTGCATTTATTCTCAATGCATAAATCACATGGAGAAGTTAAAGATGGCCTTAGCTAGGATTGATGAAGCAAAAGGGTGTCTAAATCCTAGCAAGTGTCATTTAGCTCAAACAAAAGTAGTCTTGTTGGGGCATATTGTGTCTAAAGAAGGCCTGCAAATGGATCCTGACAAGGTTCAAGCAATCATGGCATTGCCAAGTCTTGAGAATGTCACTGGTGTTCGCAGAATTCTAGGAAAGAGCAAGTACTATCAATGCTTTTGTGATGATTTCACAAAGATAGTGCATCCCATGAACTTGTTGACAAGAAAAGGAGTTTCTTTCCAATGGGGTGTGGAGCAACAAGAGTCTTTCCAGCAACTTAAGGAGGCCATGAGTAAGGGCCCAATATTGAAGCCCCCTGATTGGTCTCAAGACTTTTATGTAAGTCCAAGTGTATCTTTGCATTCAGTTGGTGATGCATTGCTACAAAAAGGAGAGGCAGGTAGAATGCAACCCATCTATTATGCCAGCCGACAGCTTATAGATGTGGAAACAAGGTATGAAGAAATGGAGCAGCAAGCTCTCTCTTTGGTGTTTTCAATCAAAAAGTTTCGCTCCTATTTATTACCTCGACCATTTTTATTCCTTACCTCTCAGTCTGTATTAGCATATCTAGTTCGCAAGCATAATCCTGGGGGAGATTTGCAAAATGGTTGTCAGAGCTTCAAGAGTTCTCTTTCTCTTTTGTCACTGAAAATACCACTAGATCCACTATGGTAGATTTGCTCACGGGATGGGAGGATCTAGGAGAAGAAAAGAAAGGTAAGGAGAACATTAAAGATGAAAGAGATATACCACCAACAGCTTTTGTTTTGTATTTTGATGGGGCTTTTAGTCCTTCACACTAATAAGGAGCCACGGGGATGGTCTTGATGAATTCTAAAGGTCAAGAAGTATGGGCAAGAGGACAAGAGCTTCCAGGTATCACAACTAACAATGCAGCTGAGTATAATGCTTTGATTCTTGGTTTGGAGGGTTGTCTTCAAAGTCAAGTTAAAGAATTGGAAGTAAGAGGAGATTCTCAGCTTATTATAAAGAAAATGCAAGGGCATTACAAGACAAGAAGTCCACATTTGAAGGAGCTTAATCAAAAGGCTATGGCACTATGTAGTCAGTTTGATTTTTGCAAGTTTGTTCATATAAATAGAAAAGAAAATTAAAGGGCAGATGAGTTAGCTACTCAAGCCATTGTAGTACAAGACCGGGGGGTGGTTTCTTGGGTAGACACTGGATGGCCAAAACTACAAGATGTTCAAAAATATGTGGAAGAAGGCATGTTTCCTCGAGGGTTAACTCCACAACAGAAGTAGAAATTGGTTACTTTTGGCCATGCCTCCATAAGGATGTATATGAATGTCACTAATGGAACCTATTAGTTTGAGGATGTTGACGGCATGGTGATACCTGGACCCACCAAAGAGTATTGCCTTAAATTCTTCTATGCTCGACCACCTTGAGGGATAGAAGACCCTCTCTGTTACAAGAGAGGATCTACTGGGGGGGGGAATATGTGACGCCAAAAATTGATATTTTTAATTTGGCATTGGTATTGTTTTTCTCTATGTTTGATAAGAGTTTGAGTATCAAGTGATAGCCTAGTGGCTCTCATTTATTTCTATTTTCTATGATATTGTATGGGATGGAGAGGATGAGTGGAATGGCTCATTGTAAATGCCATAGGTAATGAATTATAAATACCTTGGTATGGGGTGAGAGTTATTTGTGTATGGGATATTATGGAGTTTTTTAGAAAATAGGAAGAGTGAGTCATATAAAGAGGTGGGTTCATGTCCATGTGTTCCAATAATATAAGAGAGGCCACATGCCAAGCATGTGGAAGGCATGTGGAGGAGTGTGGAGTCAAGAGGAATCCTTCTAGAATTCCTATGTGGAATAAGGAGGATGTGGACATGTGGAAAAGAGAGGGTCCCTATGGGCTCCATGTGAGGAGACTCTCGACTTTCTCAATATTTTAAGAGTCTTGAGCATCTTGTGATGGGACACATGGCAAGAGTAGCCAAAAAGGACATGGATGGTGACATACGTGCTTATGTGATTGATGGGGAAAGGAATCTACATGCAACAATTGTAAATGGGTGAAGGAGGGTAACAAAATCTCTATAAAAGGAGCCCTCCTCTCCCTTGTTCATCAATCTCTTCCACTATTAGGCCTCATGTTGCTGTAGCTCTAGTCTCCTCAAGCCTCTTCCATGAGCCTTCTCTCCCTCTTGTTGATATTCTCTTATGTAGACTCTTGAGTCCATCTCTCTCTAGTTTATTCTCTCTCTATGAGTAGTCTTGGAGCTTCCGCTCCCTCTTGTATGTATGAAACCTCTTCTTCTCTCTTGTGTTTATAGTGTTGGAGTGGATTCTCACTCTATTGGTAATGAAGGTCACTTCAGTCTCTCTCTCTCTTGAGTGTCTCTTCCCTTTTCTTTCTTTCAAAGCCTTAAAAGTTTTTTCTATTCGGCTGCTCACTATGCACACATGGTCCATCTGTTTCCTGAGCCACCATGCAAACTTCTTCCTCTCTTCTAGGCGAAATCTATGAGGGGTGGATCGTTGATGAAGGTGGAGTCTTGAGGGAGGATCCTGCTCAGGCGAAATTAGCATGGGTGGAGGGCAGTTTTCATGACAGTTTGACCCCCTGTTAGTATTTTGCTCATAACTTTCTGCTCGGTAGTCCGATTTTAATGAAATTTATATCAACACAAAGCTCTCTTTAAGGTGCATGATCCTCCAATCAGATCTTGAATCAGATACTGTTGCAAAAAGTTATGAGTCTCTGTATCTGATAGTCTGTTTTCATGACAGTTTTTACCCCTATGTAGGAGTAGAGAGGAGGGGGGCTCGTCGGCGAGGCTGGGGAAATCATCGAGGCGGAGGGTGAGGATATCCACCTTGTTGAGGGTAAGCATCTAAGGGAGGACCATACATTTGAGGAGGAGGCGGTGGATACATCCCTAATGAGGGGTGGGGGTATGCCCCTGAGTTAGACCCCCCAGGTTGTTGTTGCAGGAATTGAGGGGGTTGCAGAGGGACAATCATCTTCTTTGAAGCGGGGTCAGACTGAACTTTATCAAACTTTTGAGCAATCTCATGTGCTAGCACCATAGTTTCTGGATTCTCCCATTTAAGCTTGAGGCGGAATTCATCACTCGCTCCTGCTACAAGGTAGCCCAGCACATGCTGAGTCATTCCAGCTCGAAACCTGGCATTGTCCTCCTGTGTGGCAATCAAACGGTCCAGGAGCACGGCCGCTCGATCCACATATCGACGTGCCGTTCCACCTTCTGACTGCTTCTGGCCAGCTTTGGCGAACGTCTTTGGCTTGCTTCTCATACCACACTTGAGCCAAACCCTCTAGAAATGTGGGAAGAACCAATAGCAATCTGCCTTCAGTAAGAAAGTTGAGAGAAACACAACGGCACTTGAAGGCCACAAGATACTCATTTGGATTTTCTTCTACCCGTCCACAAAACACGGGAATGTCAGCCATACTTGGAAGATGGAAAAGAGGGGCTTATCTATGGATGAACAATAGTAAGAGGAAGCTTGAACTGAAAATCGGGTGAAGATACATCCAAAAAGCACACATAGGCAGGGTAGGGTGTGACTGGTGTAGTGTGAAATATTACACGAGAAGAATCTTCAGCATAGAATAGCACATAGATAATCTTAAAAGGACCAACCCTCATGATATCACATCGATCTTTACAAGCGAGGGTTAGAGGCGCGGCGTTGCATGAGGTTGTTCATCAAGGCAAACAAGAATGCCATGACAAATGTCAACAGTTGGAGAGCTTGCACATCACCTTCAGCTTCTTCTAGTTCTTGTAGTCACCATGCTATTTCTTCAAGGGGTGTGCGGTTTGGCATCCTTCTTTTGAGCAATGTCCTTGAGAACCCTCCTGATGATCTTCCGAAGTCGGTGAACTCGTATCAAGTATGCCCAACACTTAGTTTCATGATGACCACAACCTTTGCATTCCTTACAAATGATCACCCTCCTTCGTGGCTTGCAGCTTTGTTGGGGTGGCGCTTCCACTCACGTCATGCGTGATTGAAGTACAAGCTTCACGTGCCAAGAAATCAGCAACAAGATTTCGAGCTCGAGGGATATGCTGAATTTTTACCTCTTCAGATTGGTTGCAAAGTTCCAAGGCTTGGTGATGTCGTGGAACCAAGCCTTTGCTCCGCACCTTCCACCTTCCACTAACTTGTTCACACACTAGTTGAGAATCTCCTTGCACCTCCAATTGCTTAGCATGATGTTCTTGTGCCTTTTGTAGCCCAAAAATGAGTGCCGAGTACTCAGCTTGATTGCAAGTACTTGCGGGTGAAGACTTGCTGTAACAATACTCCTCACCACTCGGTGAAGTGAGCTTCACACCCACGCCAGCCGCCTTGGTCGAAGGTTTGTAAGCTCCATCAAATTGAAGAATCCAAGATGTCATCACACCAAGACTAAAATTCAGACATTCCAAGTTTCTCGGTAGTCCAAGATAGGTAGGAGGAGAGGGTGGGGAGAATTCAACACTTAAGCCAAACGTTCAGCACCAAATAAACTTGCAATCCTTTGTTGATAGTTTATCTTAAGCCCAAAAAGAATTACAAATTGAAGCTCGAAATGAGGCACAAAAGGCTGATTTGGTAGAAATGGATTCCTTGGTCGAAACATTACCAACCATAGCCGAGGCCTAGAAACCTTTGTAATGAGATTGTGAATAAATCATTCAGGACGAGCTTATCCACAAGAATCAACAAGCAGATGCACCAAATATCCCCCCAAGCTTGGGGAGCATCCCACCCTTCGATGAAGGACACCGTTTTAATTACCTCTGAAGCAGCAAGTAGTTTGATCACCGCACAATGAGTAGAAGTAAAATCAAAATCCTCCCAGCGTATCAGAAGTTCTTCACCATGAATCATCCACGGTGTATCATTCCACCCGTCATCTCCTTCAACAATGCACTGGACAATCAGCCGTTGAAGGTCGACATGAAGATCAAGGAAGACATCTCGTGCATTGGTAGCCGTACAATGCGGAGGAACAGGCACCAATTCCCTAAACGTGTCGAGAAGTGACATAAATGTCCACCCTTCTCGTGTGGCGTGCATTCGTGAAGTGAGCTTGGAGAAGTTCTGAATCGGTGATCTATCAAGAGATGTGGATAGAGCACATAAAATGAAGTATTTTTGCTTTTTACAGCAAGACCAAACTCCCTATGGTTAGAGAGTTAATGTTCCCGCGATTTCAATATATGAACAAAAATCATTACATTTTTACCACTTCCAACTTGTTGGCCCAATGATAAGACTTTCTTTTGTGAAGGGGGAGGTCTTGGGTTCCAATCCTACTCTTTTAATAAAAAGAGAGGAGAGGAGAGGAGAGGAGAAGGAGAAGAGAAAGAGAAAGAGAAGAATCTAAAGAAGAGAGAGGGGGGGGCGCGGAATCTGCTGTTACAGTTTTGCAGGAGCTCAGAAAACTGTCCGCGACCAAAAGCTGGAGCAGTCCAGAGAACTGTCGCGTGGGTGAATGCAGAAACTGTCCGCAACCAGAAGCTGTAGCAGTCCTAAGATCTGTCGTGTGGGTGAACGTAGAAAACTGTCCGCAACCAGAAGTTGCAGCAGTCCCGAAAAAAAAAACTGTCGCACAGGAGACGCACGAATCGAATGCACACGCAGTAGCTTAAAAAGAGCACAGATGGTATAGTTTTGTAGATGTGACCTGTACGAGTAGAAGATTCGCCACTAGCCATGGAGATTCGAATCCCAGCAGCCACACCAATTCTATTAGCCGGAGAAGAAACCGAGACCAGGGGCTAGAGGCTAGGCATGGCGACGCTCAAGGGCCATGGAGAAAAGGAGATCATGAGAGCGAACGGTTGTCATAGGAGGGAAGGAAGAGTGAGACTATGACACAAGGGGAAAAGGAGAGGGGGAAGAGAAGCATGTACATGATAGGAGGAGGAATGTAGAGATGGAGACATCAAGGGAAGAGAATCATACTTTATTTGAAAGAAGGGATGAGAGGGAAATATCAAAATACTAGCTAGGTGGCTTTACAAGAATGAGCGTCCCTCATCAAGGAATAGCCCCTTCCTTTTATAGCCAAAAGAGGGGGTCTCTCCACATTAATGTATCCTCCCACATGCATGGTGTGTGTGGAAAAGTCACCCATGTGGGCTAGGTGGTTACGCACTCTCAATTGTGTGCGACAACCCTTTGCCTCAATTTTCCACATAAATCAAGCCCCATATCTCAAGTCTATGATACTCCCTTGGTCTCTTTCCAATTTTATAATATGTTCAAACCTCTAGGAGGACAAGTGGAGGGTTGGCACATGGAATCTTGCCACCTCATCCTACTTTCCCCATTATTTAACTTGCTCTCTTAGACCTTCTATACCTCCCCCACATGGGCCTATCCCATATGGAGGGAATAACTCAATATAATAGCCATCTCCACCTATTTTATATTGCTTCTCCCATGGACTTTGAGCCATATCTCACTAAATGCAGCCTAGGTGGAGGGGTGGCACATGGAGGAGCCATGCCACCTTGCATTTTATAATATTTCTATCATGGATTATGTACAACACACCTTATGGGTCCTCTTACATGGAAGGGTGGCACATGGTCATGCCCTGCCACCTCAACCTTGGGCCCTATGCACACCATATTTTATTCTACTATTGCCACATATACAAACACACATACATATTAATGCCTTTTCAGGAGGGGGAAGGGAGGAGAGGGGGGTTAAGGGGGAAATTCCCCCCCACCCACTTGTTGCACATGCAATAGGGGGGAGGGGAGGTGCGGGAGGGGAAGGGGAAGGGGAGGGGCACGGGGAAGGGGAGGGGGAGGGGAGGCGGGGAGGGGAGGTTAGGGGGGTTGGGAAGGGGAGGGGCAAGGGAAGGGGCGGGGACGAGGGAGGGGAGGGGGGTTAACCTCCCACTTGTTGTGCATGCAACAGGGGGAGGGGGGGCGGGGGAGAGGAGGGGAAGGGGAGGGATGCGGGGAAGGGGCGAGGAGGCGGGAAGGGGGAGGTGGATGAAAAAAATTAATTAACTTAATTTATTTTAAAAATTTAGAAAAGTTAAAATAAATAAAACTTAAAAAAATTTTAAAAAATTAAATTACATTTTAAATATAAAATAAAATAATTAAAAAAGAAAAAAAATTAATTTATTTTATTTTAAAAATTAAAAATAAATAAAACTTAAAATAATATTTAATTAGAAATTTATTTAATATTTTGAGTTTGAAAATCATTGTAATTCTCATTTTTTATTTTTGATTGTTTTTCAAAAAACTATGGCTTCCAGTTTTGGTTCCAAGGTGTCTTTCAAATACCTTGAACATGCTTGGTATTTTATGGAGCGCAAATCAAAGTATTTTTTGGTGATCACTGCAGAGAATGTATCAAGCGTGAAATATTCTACAGAGGCAGTAAAAAATGGTGGCATGGTCTCAAACATCAACATTAAAGAAAACAATTTGATAGAAGTTGTGTGCAAAGGAAAGAATGACGAGGTGGTTTACAAGTTAGAGTTACTCACAAGCACTTCTTGAAGCCCTTACCAGATTCAATTGAGGGATCCCAAGAATTACTTAGTGCCTTAGAAGCATTGAAGAAAATGTGGGATGCATTTCCAAGTGGTGATGTTGTACCTTCATCAGCAGAAGTAAGTGCAGCAGTAAGTACGCCATCTATAACATATAACCCTTAAGTACTGCCAATATCTGTGGAGATAACTACCATAACTCCGGCAAGAGTAACTACAATATCTCCAACTGTACCTACACCATCAACTGCTGCAACTACAGGAACAAGGAGTGATCATCATGGAGCAGATTTAAGTTCTATAGCTATTCCCAGAAAGAGAGCAAAAATAACTCCTACTCCACGTGCAGATCGTTCAAGTGGTGCAAGTTATTTAAAACCAGGTAAAAAATTGGATAGCGATGAAGAGGAGGATCCACAAGAAGAAGATACAAGTCTCGAAGCCTTTTCTATAAGTGTGGCAGACTTACATCCTCCAGAGGATGAGGAATACATTTGGGGATTTTCACAATTCAGCGTGGCCATAATGCTTATTGATCGAGCTTCGTTGTTCACAAATCAAAGAAAGCTAGATAAGACATTTGCATGCAAATTGTATGAAGATATGAGGAAAACAAGAACTCCAGTTGCCACTAATATCACTCTTTGTCCTATGGCGTTTAAGAGACTTCAAGAAGATGATCCTACATTGCCTAATGTCACATTTCAAAAGCGCGTGGACTTTCTTGATGCTTTTGAGAACTTTAGAAGGAGTGACTTTGTTCGTGGAGAGGCTTTGTACCAAATCCGATATGGGACTAACATCGAGAAGAGATACATGCTCGCAAAGAATAGATTCTTGGAAAGATGCAGGTTTGAGCCCATTGATGGGCAACACTTTTGTGAAGCTTGCAAGATTGCCCTTGATGAGGGAAGAAAAGGAAACTTGCCACAAATTGAGTGGATGGAAAAGTTTCAACGGGTCATTTGTCATATGTGCATATTTAACGATGACTCGAAGTACATTCTAGAATCAGAAAGGCTGAATTCTGCTCCATTTAGGTTGAAAAAAAGCTCTTCTCTTTCTGAGATCTTGATAAAAGCAAGGGAGTTATGGATGGGCTGTGGAAATCCACAAACAATGAAGGGAAGGAGACCTACATCTGAGTACATGGCAAAGAGGACTCAGTTCTATAGATGCTTGAAAGGTGTTGGAAGCAATACGCAAGGCATACAAAGTAATAAGGTTGAGGCAAAGGATTTGAACACCACTGTTGCAAGATATAGGGATGTTACTTGCATTGTCTTCAAAGCATCGTGGATGTTTGCCAAGCATATGAAACAGGGAAGATATCCTTTGAGGCACCAGAGCACATTGCAACTCAGAGGAAAGAAATAAAGAAACCGATGTCTATTGTTTAGTGGAGAGCATTAAGGTTTGTTCCAGATGCAATAACAAAAGAAGTATGCAAGAAGATCCTAAGTGGTGACTACTTCTTTGGAAAGAAGAGCAAGCATAGCAATTTGGATGAAGTGGTCACCTGAATGATTCAAATGAGGCTGCTCTCTCGGCACTATTATTTTTATTGAAATCTGATGATGAGTTAGCTGGCAAGTCAATTGATGTGGATAAGAAGAAAGCACTTAGCCTAGGTCAACTCCTTGATAAGACATGGGCTAGAAAGTGGTTGGCTTCAATGGATGCAGATGCCACACCAACAAAGGATCTAAGAGCTAAAATGCCAAAGGTTGTTGAGACAGAATATATGGACATCAAGAAAAAGGCCTTGCAGTCCACTACCCAAGGTAGAGCAATTGGTGGTTTAGATGATGGTTCTCTATTCAGCTTCTCCTATGATATCCTGCTATCAGAGAATGATACAAAATTTGCACACATCAATGGCATTGATACAGAGCATTTCATAACAATGAGTGGTCATGCTTGGGAGAAGCCATGCGTATTTTTCATAGATGAATTGCAAGACCTTGCAGTGTCACGGATAGTTGAACTTGTGCGGTTTATCGTAGAAGGTCCTATGGCAGATAAGAAAAGATCAATGTTGTTCCTGTTCGTGACAGAATCACAAAGGGATGCCTTGTATGCGAGTTTGACATCTGCATTTGGGAATTTACTTTCAAAAGTATACCATGGTATAGTCCTACGTAATCATATGACTGTCTTGGAAGGCACTGCCATTCAAGTCTTGCAGCCTTTCTTGATGTGCTTCTTATCCAGGGGTGGTGGCAATCTAATCCAAATTCCTTTAAGGACTCTTGAGCTTCATTACTTTGAGGACAATAAGGTTAAGCTTGATGTAGCAATGGTGGATTACAGAAAGCCGATGGATCGTGATGTGATACTAGAGATGACAAAGAATTTACTGAATGATGGGTGGGAAGTAGCATTGTATCGAATGGGTTTTGCTGCTGAGAAATTGCTACACCAAGGTAGAAATGTAAATGTCATTGATACCCCCCATAAAATTGAGTTCTTTGACACATATTACAGTTGCACTACCTTCTTTGAAGAGGAAAATGTCAAAGAAGATGGTAGTGAGTCTGAGGGTGATGATTCTAGCTCAGGTGATGATGAGGATGAAAGCTCTGCATCCGATGACTTACGGCAAGAAGAAATCCACACAAAGAATAAGGGTGATCAATTGTCAATTAGAGTCAAGGAGGTTCCACTCATCATACGGGAAGGCTCGCGGCAGCAAGAAGTTACAGTAGTATAGCACATCACAGGAAAAGGTAAGGCTAAAGAGGTGGAAGCAGTTCCCTTGAAATTAAAAGTAAGGAAGGCACCCTTGATCTTGGGTGAAGGACAAGCAAGTGGATCAAGCAAGGAAGCCTTACTCAAAGAAGGTATGGATGAAGCAAAGCATGACCAAGAGGAGTTACCAGGAGGCATAGATGGTTCTTCAACCATGACCTTACAGACTCCAGAGCAGTAGCCTACTAGTCAGGAACCTAGTAGCCAGGTCCCTACTCACCAAGAACTTGGTCATGAGACTCTAGAGCAGCCTACTAGTCAGGTTCTTGGAACTGAAGAGCAAACTACTGAGGACCTTGCTACTGAGACTCCAGTCGTAGAGCAGCCTATTTGTCAGGACCCTGGTAGTCAAGGGCCTGGCATTGAGGACATTGGTACTGAGTAACATGATGGCTGGCGGCTTTGTAATCACAAGTTTTGAACTTCTATGTAAAGCGAATATCTAATAAAAAGTTTACTACTTTTTTTATTTCTTTACTCTCATTATTGTGTATAAAGATTGTTTATGAGGGCCATTTTATACTTAATGGTGTATTTTAAACTTTATGTCAAATGTATTTTTATAGTTAAGGGTGTTTTTTAATACCAAGTGTGGTGTATATGTACACCACTTACACATAAAAGGATTTATCTACACTACCTTTCTAAGGGCTTTATGTACACCATCTTTCTAAAAGAAATGGTGCGCTTGGGTGTATGGTCTAACATGATTATATGGTGTGCTTGGGTGTATGGTCTAACATTGTTATAGTTCATTTCTTGCATTCTTAAATGTGATATGTCACAAAAATACTTCAATAATGTTCAACAGTCAAATAGTCATATTAACTCTGATGTTATTTGTACATTCATATATATTTATGGTGTATATTGTGTGTGTAGTGAAGTACCATGCTATGCAAAAGCAATGGCAAGGGAAATGGTGAAAAGAGATAATAATTTTCAAAGGATCAAAGAGATGAAATAAGCTCGTTGCATCTTTATTGATGATGAATGCTCATTGAGTTTGACCAGAGCTTTAGTTTGTTGTTGTATTATAAGTCAATTTATTGCTTCAACTTAGTCTTCAATCGTTGAAAGGAAACTAAGAAAGGCTATTTGTTGAGATATCGAGCTCCACTCATGATATGCCAAGGTGACCGTTGTGCATTTATGTCACCGACTTGTTAGCTGCAGATGCGGTTGGTACACCGCCCGTGAATAATAGCTGGATGACAGCTATCCTTATGTACTCTAGTTCGTGGCTCAGTTAGTATGCCACCTTAGTTAGCTGAGTTTGGTTTGAGACCCACATATAGGGTTCTTCTATTTCTTTGTACTAGAGTTCTTTTGGCTTTCACAACTAAGAAGAGGAAAATTGTTTTCAGCCTCCACCTTTGTGTGTATTCCCCCATTGTGTATGTGAGAAAGCCGCAAGTGAGACTCCTTCCTTCTCTCCCATTATCTTCACGTGGTATCAGAGCTTGGTTCGTGGTAAGGAGGTGAAGAAAGCAAACCAAGTTCGTGGTGTCCTAGTAAGAGGACCAGTGTTGCTTTCCTTTTTTGAGTTTGGGAGTAAATCTCTGTAGGTTGTTGGAATACTGAAAGGAAAGAGTAGAGTTGACACAAAATCAGAATACTTGCTTATAGAATGAAGAAGAAAGAGGTCCTTAAGTAGGCACCTCATACAAGGTCATTGACATCACTGATGACCTCAAAGCTCCACAATCATCTCCTCAATCTGCTCCTAGATTCTCTCAATCATCCTATGTGGCTTTTCCACCACCTAACTGTGCTTGTGGGCACCTAGCTGTGCCTCTAGCACTCACACATAGAAACATAAGGTGTGCCTGAGGCATACACCTTGAGATATCCCAACAAACCCCCCCTCAAGGAAATCCCTCAGGCTATGTCAAGGATACATCTAGTCTCATAGTTTCTCATGCCATCTCATGGTGGTCAAGGATAAATCTATGGCTAGGTTCTCATGCTAGCAAGGGTTCCCTTGGGTGTAAGGTAAACAGAAAGGGATACAAACAGACCTTCCAATGGTTATCTCCCCTGCATGTACATGCACACAATGTCTGTAGGAGGTACCATGGAACAAAACATACACATGGCCTACATCATAAGGTGACCAGAGGTGTTTACAAAACACACAAAAACACAATAGTTTATTTCATTCATTTTGGAGGACTATCAAGGCTGAGTACCTTGACATAAAAAGAGAGATCTGGAGCATACATAGAGATGATTTAAAATGCATAATCTTCAAAGGATGCCTCATCTTGTGGAGGCTCATTCACTGTAAGTAGATTTGCATTTTCTGTCTTTGCTTTGTCTCTGCAAAACTTCTCACTATGGTTGTTTTTGCCACAGTGCTTGCATGGATTAACTTTGAAGCAGTCCTTTGAAAGGTGATTTGTCTTTCCACAGTGATTGCAAGGAGAATACTTGCCCTTCTGGAATTTCATAATATAAGCAGTGTCATTGCCTTTCCTTAACTCCATATGTCTTTCTTCTTCTTGGAGAGCTGAGATAATGCCTTCAAGGTTTGGATTGGGAAGATTCTTCAAAGTGCTTACAATGTGATCAAAACTTTCAGGCATACTCTTAAGTAGTACTGCCATAGCATCATCAGGGGTGATAGGCTCGGGGGGGTCACTATGTATAAACCCTCTATATCACGTGCATTCAAGGCCTATATTTAAAGTCCCTTATCTGTAAAAAATTTCATTAATAAAATGTACCCCTTTTCTATACAAATCTGTAAATTTTTTCCAAAACTATTTTAAATAGTCCCTTATGTATATTTATTTCTGTAAATTTTAGAAATAAAAAAAATCCTTCTGTTGAACTCACGTGATAGAGTTACATATGATGACTGACCCCCCCGAGGTGATAGGAGAGTTGATAGAAGCTAACTGAGTCATAAGACTCCGCATATAGTTGACATGAGCAGCTAAAGTAGTATCACTTGCCATCTTTAATTCAAAGAAAGAGATTTTAAGTGATAGTTTAGATATGTGAGAGCTTGCACCAAAAATCAAATCTAGCTTCTGTCATGCTTCCGATGGAGACTCCAAGTCAGATATATGATGTATGTAATCATCACCCAAAGCTAAAGCAATTATTCCATATGCTTTTTCTTCTCTTGCTGGATCCCTTGCCGGTCGTGTCGGAGCTGAAGATTCTCCAGCATTTGAGGCCGTAGAAGAAGCTGTAGGAGTAGGTTTGACAAGTCCCCATAAGTTCTCCCGCATCAATGCAAATTTTACCTTCATTTGCCATGTATGGAAGCCCTTTCCATTGAACTTCTCAAGATTATATAAAGTAGCCATGAGAGGGTCTAACCCAGATATTGGGCAGTGTCTATCTCTCTTACAAGGCAAAAAGAACTGAAATACTTCCAAAGTATAGGCACTTGATGTAGCAAATAGTAGTGACTAGTTTTCAAACAATGATGCTACTTTTTGCATGCTTCATAGAAGTGAATGAAATAAACACTTTCCAATCACAACCAGGTCTAGCAAGTCAAAACAAAACTGAAGCAACACTTGTAGTGAAGTTATTGAAAACTTCAAAAGCTCAGAAATGCTAGAGTAGCATTTTATGTAGCATCATCTTCAAAACTTGTCCAAAACTGTCAAAAATGAAAAGCTGAACTTGGAGGGCTTGTAGCTCACTCTTCAAAGCAAGCAAAAGAGGGATTTCTGAAGCAAAAGAAAGCTCATATACCAGAGAAGGTCCAGCACAGAGATTGGACGAAATGGTGTGCACTTTTGCCCGGGAGAGTTGCTACAGGCTGAAACTGAGTTTTGACGATTTCTCCCTCGTTACTGAACCAAATGACTTGAAAAATGGCTCAAAATCTTCGTCTTGAGGTCGCCCATCTACTCCTAAGAGGGCTCAGGCACTGGCGGAGCAGGCAGGGAGTATTGAGCAACAGTTAAAATTCGCTGTTTGGAGAATGGCAGCCACCACAGACGTTTTTTCTTCAATTGCTTGCAGGTGGAAGTTCGCCCATACTAGAGGAGTTTCCAGCTCAGAGGGTTTGGGCAATGGTCATTTGTAGGTGGAGAACCAAGCTCTCAAAGATTTTGGGAAGAAAGAGGAAAATGGAGAAGAAGAAGATGAAGAAGATGATGATGATGTGGCAGAAATGGGCTCAAGGGGGATCAAATGGCTCTGATACCATGTTGGAATACTGAAAGGAAAGAGTAGAGTTGACACAAAATCAGAATACTTGCTTATAGAATGAAGAAGAAAGAGGTCCTTAAGTAGGCACCTCATACAAGGTCACTGACATCACTGATGACCTCAAAGCTCCACAATCATCTCCTCAATCTGCTCCTAGATTCTCTCAATCATCCTATGTGGCTTTTCCACCACCTAACTGTGCTTGTGGGCACCTAACTGTGCCTCTAGCACTCACACATAGAAACATAAGCTGTGCCTGAGGCATACACCTTGAGATATCCCAACACAGGTAGCACAGCCGGAAAGTGCAAGAGTGCATTGTCGCAGATTGAGATGCCCTTCACGATGTGGCGAGAGGCAGAAGCTGTGTTTTTTGTAGTGACAATATTTTGCAGTGTTCTATAATGGCGTCTAATTCTCGTTCACAGATTGTCAATGAAAAGCTTGACAAGAACAACTTCCAAGCATGGAAGTTTAGAATGACGAATTTCCTTATGGGAAAAGGCTATTGGGAGTTCATTACAGGAAATGAAGAAGAACCAGTTCTTCCTAATGTTCCCAATCAACAGGAAATGCAGGAATTTAAAGGATGGCATGAGAGAGCCAGAAAAGTTATGTACTGGCTGTCTATCAGTATTTCAGATTCTATGATTGTGCATATTCAGGATGCAAGTACGCCAAAGGAGGCATGGGATACTTTGGCAAAAATGTACAGCATAAATATGCAAGCCTGGAAAATGCAGCTCAAGTAGGAGTTGTACAATGTGCAGAGAGAAAATATGAGCATCAATGACTACCACATGAAGGTGAAGAAAATTGCAGATGTACTTGCTTCCATTGGGTCGCCAGTGGAAGATGATGATCTAGTTTCTGTGACCTTGAATGGTCTAGGAAAGGATTATGCACAGTTCCAGACATCCATTGCCGTCTGTGAAAAATTTCCTGATTTTGAGAAGTTGTTTGCTCTTCTAATTTCTGAAGAGCAGAGAAATGGTGGTGCATCTTCTTCAGGAGGAACTTCAAAAGAAACTCTCTTCTACTCAAATGCTGGAAGAGGTAGAGGAGGCCGATCTGGAGGCCATGGTAGAAATCAAAATATGCAGCAAACTCAAGAAAACCAGTCCTTTGGAGGAGGACGTGGTAACTCTAGAGGCAGGGGGAGCCAAAGAGGTCGTGGTGGATGGCAGAGAGGCCAAGATGCAAACAGCAATGTTGAATGCTACTATTGTGGTAAAATGGGTCATATGGCTAAAGACTGCTACAAAAAGCAGAATGACATTATGGATGGAAAATTGTAGCAAGGCAATAATGCATCTTCTAGTAGACAGGGTGATGACAGAAATGAGCATTTGTTTATGGTGTAGCACATGACCAATTCTGTGACAAGTGCAGAAGAAAGAAATGATGTGTGATATGTTGACTCAGGTGTGTCAAACCACATGACAGGTCATGCAGAATGGATGCAGGATGCAAGGAAAATAGAAAGACCAGGATTTGTCGAGACTGGTGATGATACTGCACATCCTATTGTGCAGATTGGTAAAATTCCTTTGTCTATGCAGGATGGGAAAAAGAAATACCTTTTCGATGTATTTCATGTCGCGAACATCACCAAGAACCTGGTTTTTGTTGGTCAAATGGTTGAGCAGGGCTTGTAGGTCAGATTTAACCCTCATGGATGCTTTGTTGAGGATATGAAAAATAACGGTCACTTGATAGCAAAAGGAAAGAAGAAGGGCAAGATGTTCACATTGGATGTAGACATGCCTGAATTGAGTGCAGCAATGTTTGCACATGGGACTGGTGTAGTTGCAAATATTGATATCTGGCATAAACGCATTGGTCATGTTAATGTATAGCGACTTAAATCAATGCAGGCCTAAAATATTGTTGCAGGATTACCTAAGTTCAAGGTTGCAGAAATGCATAAGATATGTGAAGCCTCTCAATTTGGAAAACAGGCAAGGAAACCATTTCCTAGACATGTTCAAGAGAGTAAGAAGCCATTGGAATTAATCCACTTTGAGGTGTGGACTACTAAAGCTGCATCTATTGGAGGCTGTCATTATTTTGTCACGTTTATTGATGACTACAGCAGAAAAGTTTAGGTGTATTTTATGAAAAAGAAAAGTGAAGTGTTTGGGCATTTCAAAGACTTTAAAGCTATGGTTGAAAAAGAAACAGGCCTGCAATTAAAATGCCTAAGGTCAGATGGAGGGGGAGAGTACCTCTCAAATGAGTTTGCAAGGTTCCTGCAGGAGCATGGCATAAAGCAACAATATTCATGCAGTCATACCCCACAGCAAAATGGACTAGCAGAAAGGAAAAACAGGCATATTTGAGAGCTATCTCGGGCCATGCTAAATGAAAAAGACCTACTAGATTATTATTGGGCTGAAGCAGTTTACATAATGAACAGAACTCCCATTGCAGCAATACATGGCATAATGCCAGAGGAGATGTATACTAGTAGGAAACCAGATATTTCTCATTTGAAAATTTTTGGTTGCATTTCCTATGTTCATGTGCCAAATGAGTTGAGGTCCAAGTTGGATCCAAAAGCTGAGAAGTGCATCTTTATTGGTTATTCTCTGCAGCAGAAAGGGTATGGATGCTATAACCCTTCTACTCGTAAGTTTATAATGAGCAGAGATGTTGTTTTTTATGAGATGAGCAGCTGGTATAAACCAGTAAATGTGATTGATGATGTAGATGCACAAAATGGTAATGTTGCACAGAATTCACAGCAATAATCACAAAATATTAGTGGACCTACAATGTCCTCTAGCAGTGGTTCACATACTTCGCCATGGACAGGCAGATTGAGATCAGGAGAATCTGCTCAGAGCAATGCAGATAGTGATACGAAGGTATCACAAAAAGGAAAAGAGAAGGTAGATCAGCCCATGTTTGATGTGAATGCAGGTCACTCTTATGTGGATGGTGAATCCAGTGGCTCAGAACAGAGCATTGATGATGAGTTGGGTATTCCTTCTGTTGTTACACCTGGAGTAAGGAAGACCAGGGATGTTTTGAGAGCAACTGGAAGTGAGCCTATCTTGCGCAGGTCTACTAGAGCTAGGTATCTTGTGGATAGGCTGAAATATGATGGATTTATGGCCATTCACTATGCCTATATGGTCAAAGTCATACAGGAACCAACACCAACTTCTTTTGAGCAAGCCGTAGGAAAATAAAAATGGGAGAAAGCCATGGATGAAGAAATGGATGCCTTGGAAGCAAATGCTACATGGGAATTGGTGCCTTTGCCTAAAGACAAGAATGCAATTGGCTGTAAGTGGGTTTATAAGGTGAAGCACAATGCATATGGTTCTGTGAATAGATACAAGGCAAGATTAGTTGTCAAGGGGTATGCACAGACATATGGCATTGATTATGAAGAAACATTCAGTCCCATTGCAAGGATGGCAACCGTAAGAGCAGTCATTGCTATGGCTGCATCAAAGGGATGGTCTTTACATCAGATGGATGTAAAGAATGCCTTCTTGCATGCTAATTTGCAAGAAGAGGTCTTTATGGAGTAGCCACCAGGTTATGTTCATGCTGTTCATCCTGAGTTTGTTTGCAGGTTGAAGAAAGCCTTGTATGGCTTGAAGCAAGCACCTAGAGCATGGTCTGACAAGATAGGACAGTATCTTGTCACTATTGGCTTTCAGATTTCCAAGGTAGATTTATCACTTTATGTGAGAAAAACAGAGAAAGGTATTATGCTACTTGTCATTTATGTTGATGATTTGATCATCACAGGTGATAGTGATGAAGATATCCTTCATGTGAAAATGCTATTGAAGCAGAAGTTTGAGATGAAGGATTTGGGAGAGCTGCGTTATTTCTTGGGCATTGAGGTGATTAAATCACCAAGTGGGATACATCTCTTGTAGAGGCAGTATAGATTGGACATGCTGTCCAAATATGGGATGACAGGCTGTAAGCCTATTTCAGTTCCTTTGGAGCTGAATGTGAAGCTGAGCGCAGATCCAGGTGAGCTTCTGGAAGACCCTACTATGTACAGATGCATAGTAGGAAGTTTGATTTATATGACTATTACCAAGCTAGATTTGAGCTATGATGTTGGATTGGTAAGTCAGTTTATGCAAGCTCCAAGGAAACCGCATTTGGATGCGGCTATATGCATACTCAGGTATGTGAAGTCGACATTACAGTATGGACTATTTTATGAGGCTGGGGTTGAGATATAGTTGCATGGATACACTGATGCTGATTGGGCTGGTAGTATTTCTGATAGACGATCTACCAGTGGATATGTGTTCTCTTTTGGGAGTGTTGCAGTCACTTGGAGCAGCAAGAAATAGCCTACAGTTGCCTTGTCGAGCCAGAGGCTAAGTACAGGGGTGCAGCAATGGCTGCATGTGAGGTAGCTTGGTTGCATAAGCTACTTTATGAAATGCATCAGTCTACAGATGGGCCAGTTGTCATTTATTATGACAACATGAGCAGTATACACTTGGCAAATAACCCAGGCTATCATGCTAGAACAAAGCACATTGAGGTGCATTATCACTATGTGCAGGAGACGGTTTTACTAGGTCTTATTGATCTAGTTTATGTCAGCACAGAGGACCAGGTAGCTAACATATTCAGGAAGGCATTGGGCACAGAGAAGCTACGCAAGTTCAGAGACCTGCTTGGTGTGCAGGAATTGGGATTGAGCTCGAGGGGGAGTGTTGAGATATCGAGCTCCACTCCTCAGGGGGGTCACTCATATTATGTAACCCTATCACGTGAGTTCAACAAATGGATATTTTTAATTTAAAAGATTGATAGAATTTAGCTTACATAAGGGATTATTGAAAATGATTATAGCAAAAAATTACAGATCTGTATAGAAAAAGGGTACATTTTATTAATGAAAAATATACGGATAAGGGATTTTACAAATAAGTCTTGAACGCACGTAATATAGAGAGTTTATACATAGTGACCCCCTGAGCTCCACTCGTGATATGCCAGGGTGACCGTTGTGCATTTATGTCACCGACCTGTTAGCTGCAGATGTGGTTGGTACACCGCCCGTGAATAATAGCTAGATGAGAGCTATCCTTATGTACTCTAGTTCGTGGCTCAGTTAGTATGCCACCTTAGTTAGCTGAGTTTGGTTTGAGACCCACATATAGGGTTCTTCTATTTCTTTGTACTAGAGTTCTTTTGGCTTTCACAACTAAGAAGAGGAAAACTATTTTCAGCCTCCACCTTTGTGTGTATTCCCCCATTGTGTATGTGAGAAAGCCGTAAGTGAGACTCCTTCCTTCTCTCCCACTATCTTCACACTATTGGTGATGGTTGATCATGTTTCATAAGATATTCTTGTGCTTGTATGATCATGTTTATTGGCTTTTATTATTTCTATCAATTGTCATATCTATAATATATTAAGCACGCTAACTCAATTGTCATATCTATAATATACTAAGCATGCTAAATAATTTGGATCATTTAGAGAATGTGAGCCCTTGGATTTAAGGTGATGAATGTAAGCCATTGCATCAATTCAATAAGATTGGTATCAATTGGTATCATGGGGTACACGTGATTCTTGCATTGGTTTTTTGAATGCTCAAATCTACTATAGGCTTTGAGATCACATGCATAGCATAGTTCGTTATCAATCTTTCTAGGTTTTTTCTTATCTTTTATTTATTTCATATAGCTCCATCACCATGGATGAAGGATAGATGTCGGCATCCAAATAATGTTTTGTAATGCATTCCTTTTTTCCTCCTTTACAAATTGGATAGAAATTTTTTGAAGGGTGAATGGCTCTGGTTGGAAATAGTATATGGCCACTATGAATGTTAAAGTATGGGTGGAACAAAATGTATATAGCCTATTTCAACATCAAACCTTTGTTTCATGGATGTCCAACCAAATCATGCTTGCAAATTTTTTGGGTGGAGCTTACGTTTAGCACCCGCTTAGCGTTAATCGTCAGTATGAAAAGCGGGTTTCCTAAATCGTCGCTATATAGCGACTGTTGCTAAAAGTTGCTATATAGCGACTTTTGTAAAAGTCGCTATATAGTGACACTGATACAAAATATTATAGCAACGTTTTTACAGAGAGGTTTTTTTTTTTTTTTAGGCCTTAAAAGTTAGTTTTTTCCAATGACAAATTTTTTTAAATTTTCATACATGTTTGAGCTCATAGAGAATAAAAAAATGAGAGCATGTACATCAAGCCTTTGAAGCTCATATATTTATGTCCAAGTTTGAGATGAGAAAAATCAAATAAGAGCATTTACATCAATTGTTTCATCTTGAGCCAAGTCTAAGGCACCACGCAAGTCTATCTCTAACTCTATACCGAGTTGATCTCCTATATCATCATCATACTCTAGCATCATACGTTCACCTAAAAGTATTTGATCATCTTCTTCAATAAAGCTTAAGTGTGGTGATTGATCTTGATGATTGTTGTCTTCTTTGTCAATATCGTGATCTCCATCCTCCTCTCGTGTGATGTCATTATGCGCATCTTTCTCGTGGCTCATATGGTGATCTACATCTTCTTCGCTAGATTCATCAATTGGATCCGGCATTGGTAGTGGCATCTCCATATCCACATCTTGATCTTCAAAAATTTGTTTACTTCGTGGTGCAACTTGGATCACATACCACCATCTTGGATCAGAACGATCTGGATGAAAAACCACCTATATTGAAGATGGGTGCCAAATGGCGTCAATTATATATATGAAATTATGCTCAAGTACATGTATCAATGGACTTTAAAAATGAAATCTTCGACTAATTAAATCATTAGTATGCACCTGCTCACAGTGCTCGGGAAGAACAAAAGTATCACTTTCATCGGTCCAATGTTTGGTGGAGTCTATTGCAAAGAGACTGCTACTATCTTTTCTCACTGTCGCATGGGGACCGTTGTAAGTAGTTCTAAACCATTTTACATCAAGAATGAAAATAGTAAATCGTCTGAAATCAATTTCATAGATGTCGCGTATGGTTCCACAATAATCCAACTGTGAGGAGAGAAGATTGGTATCTGAAGCACTTGCTCGGCTATCTTGTGTGAAGTTAGCCATGACTCCACAATCATACGTGACTCTCTTTGAATCGATGCGTTCCACGCAAAAATGTCATCCATATGACCATAATTCACTGTACTTTTTGTACTATAAAAGAGCATCATTAAAACAATGAAGATGCATCTATTTTATAGCATATATTGCCACAAATAATTACTTAATTACGTCAAGAGCTAAGAAACTTACATGCACCATACATCTAGATGATAACTCTCGCTCGCGCTCGTTTATTGTCTCTCCATCATGTTCGGCTTTGCGTAGAGCCAGCTGTAGCCAATCAAGTGACATGTGAGTAGGGAGAAGAGCAAGATCTCGTGGATATGGTTGTGATCGCCTGTACATTACTCTGAATCTCGTCCTTGCATTTATTCTTTCTGCTTTGGCCACTTCATATCTCTCAATCCACTTCTGCATCTCAGGGCTATTGAGGATACAAAACTTATTGAATTTCTCCATTTGCTCTTCGCTCATCTTTCTTTCAATCCCTTTTCCTTGGGGAACCTCGCCAACGATGCGATCATCATCCTTGTTGTGCCAAGCTTGCGGCATATCAAGATCCGTGGATGCAAGAAACTCTGTGATATATACTAATGATTCTTGCACAAGCCATCCCTCTGCCATGCTTGCTTCTGGTCTTGCTCTTTGTCTTACAAACCCCTTTAAAGTTTTCATAAACCGCTCGAGAAAAAACATCCATGAGCGGTACCTGCTATACCCACCTCATCAACTATGTGCACAAGCAAGTGGACTTGAGTTGTCATAATGCTCGAGGGAAAGTGCTTCTCAAGCAAGCATAGGGCTTCGATGGATTCCATCCTAGCCTTCTCGATGCTCGATATAGAGATCTCTTTTTGAGATATCCACCTATTTCACATGTCCATGCATATGTAAGATATTTGAGATATCCACCTATTTCACATGTCCATGAAGAAAATACATAATGCAATTTGATAGTAAGCATACCTCACAATACCACAGATCTTGAATATAGCATTTCTAACATCTTCTTGTAAGCACCCTTTTATTGTAATTGGGAGGATGAACTATCAAAGCAACAATGAAGTCATGTCAACAATATAACATAATAATAATTACGCTAACGCATCACGATTATCGGTACACTAGTTCTACTTAGAATACCTGTAAAACCTTGTGCCAATCATGGGACTTGAGGCCACTAAGCTTATTGTCCTTTGAAAATGCTCCTTTCAAGCAATGCATGTACCCTGTCGGTGTTTGAAAAGAGGCAATGTCTGCCTTGACTGCTGCCTCCTCCCTCGTAGAGAGGATCCACGTTGCTTTTGGGAGGACAACTTTTCCCGAAGCATGCACTTGGGGCCACAAACGAGACATCCTATTCATAGCACGCAAGTCTTCTTGCACTCCTCTCGAGTCCTTGGAACCAACCAAGTGTGCCCAAATAGTAGCCCCCACATTCTTGAAGATATGCATGGGATCCAAGAGATGATTGATTTGTAACTAACCCCAATAAGGAAGCTCGTGAAAGATCGATAGCCTCTTCATACCACGAGGAGATTCCTCTCCATTCGCCCTCCAAGCTTGAATCCAGTCACTTGCCTTCAAATATGATGGTGGTGGATCAAGATGACCTCCACGTGCGAGATGGTCGAGTGGAAGGTATCGAGCATGACCTTCATAAACATTTTTCCTCATATGTTTGGAGTAGCGTGCAAGCGATTTCAGAGCCGGACAAGTCCTGCATGTGTGCATGAATGTGTTAGTACAAGACATGCGTGCAAAAGAGAGTAACGTGCATGAATGTGTTAGTACAAGACATGCGTGCAAAAGAGAGTAAAAAAAGCATAATCCCTCATTGTACATGTAAAGACACAACCACATACCTGCGCACTCTCCATATCTTGGGTAGTCATGCATGGTCCACATCAAGATACCCCTGACCAAAATATCATTGGTATGTCTAGGAGCTCTGGAAATATCAAAGACCTGCACTCCTCTCCATAATATCTGTAACTCCTCTATCAAAGGTGCCATGTACACGTCCATGTTTTTTGCCTTGTACTTTCCTGGCACAAGTAGTGCAAGCATGAGGTGTCCCTTTTTTATTGTTAGCCATGGTGGGATATTGTAATTCACCACGACTATGGGCCATGTCGACCAAGATGTCGAGCGTAACCCGAAAGGATTCACGCCGTCCATGGCTAGCCCAAGATGTAAGTTGCGTGGCTCCCTCGCAAAGTCTGGCCACTGATTATCTATGTGCTTCCAAGCTGCACAATCTGCGGGAATCCTCAATGTGTGATTAGTGGACCGATGAGATGCATGCCATGTCATCAACTAGTGACACTCATGAATCATGACTAATGAGACACACTTAAATCATGAATGTTTGAAAGTCTAAACTCTTAGTTTTTTTGAAAATTCAAAATTGTTATTCTTGCACTACAGAACTTCAAAATTTGCATGTTTCTATCATGTCAAGAGTTTTTACTCTCAATTCCTTGCCTATTACCAATAATAGTAAATTATTATAATTATAGTATGGATCTGGTGTTCCCAAGTAGTTCACATATCAACACTAGCGCCTAGAGCTGACCGCCCTTGCCCCTCGCCCCCTAGAGGTATTTTATTTTAGAGAATAAGAAAGGTTTCAGAGTACAGCACTTAGAAGCTCAATGGCTGATTACATATGTGAGAAATTCTTGAATATAAGGGATATCAACTCTCCTCTCTTGGGAAGTGCCAACTTGAGGTGTCATCTTTCTAGTTATCTAGTTACATGCCAAATCGATTAGCAACTACGAAGGCTTCCAAGCCTTAGGTCCCATACTCATGTAGAATTCTCTAGGAAAGAAACCTTAGCCTTCTTAGAAATAGAGACTTTTTACCCCTCTTAGTACTGGCAACAAATTAATGAAGCACATAGATATGGTACCCATTAACCATTAGCTTTTGCACATTGCAAACAAAAATCTCTAGACTAGTCATAGTCTCTGTGGGCATCCCCACCAAGCAAACCAAAAGTGCAAGCTAAACATTAACTCTTTTTGGTTAAACAAGGTCAAACCACTTTGAAAATAATTAAGGGATTTGACCAACACTCAAGGCACCTTAAGTATAACCACATCTCTCCAACCAAGGTTTGAATATCTTCACATGAGCACAATTTTTGAGCAAAAAACCTACGAGAAAAATAGTCCGAGCGATAATTTTTGACACCAACCATGCTAGTATATTTCTCAAAGGAATATACAATTTTTTTCTTAATTTATGATTTATGGAACCATATACTTACTTATTATCATTATAACCCTCATTTTAGAGAACATCAACTAGTATGAATGATTAGTGAACACTTTAGACACTCATATAAATCCCTCCCTACCATACTCTCTTTTGAGAATTATGGTAATTCAATCGATTTAAAAGAGTTTCCCTTAGCTTTAGCAATCCCATATTTGAAGTATTGAGAAGCTCTCATGTAACACTATATACCGTATTCCTTGGATGAGTAGGAAAAATATAATAGAATAATCTATAATACATTATCAAATATGGGAAGGAAATGGAGGGATTTTGAAAATATTCCCAATTCTCCAAACCTAAGTAATTTTAAGGAAATATGGTCCCTACTGAACTCCTTCCTACCATAATATGAATTAGGGACTCGAAGTTGTAACTCTCATATACATCTTGAAATTTCCTATTTATCTCTTTTAGGCCTATAAAAATTGACTTTAAGCTTACCATTGCATAGATCATGAAATTTTGAAGATTTTTCCTTTTTACAGCCCCTCAATAAAGTTATGACCACTTCTTTGTAGGCTCTATAAGGGTATTCTGCCAGTGGAATAGGGTTGGGGCAAGCTATTCAAACCATATTCCTCTGGCAAAATACACTTAGAGGGTATATTAAAAAGGTGTTATATATTTTTCTTAGCCCATCCCAAGGAACTATAAAGAGGAAATTTGCTCAAAATTCCATGATTCAGCCAATGGTGAAAGGAAAAGAAAGGATATTTGAAAGTCATAAAATAAGTCACCGTATATATGTTTATTATATAAAGGTATATTTATATCTATATCTATTCATCAATATTTCATATTTACTTACATATTCCTTGAAATAATTTGGAATTTTGTTCTCCCCAAAAATGACTTGAGCCTATTTATTTTGAGCCCTCCCATCTTTTATCTACTCATCGCTCAGGGGTTTTGCTCGAAAAATGGAAACCCCCACCTTAATCCCATCCACTTTAAGGCTATGCAAAGTATCATGCCCATTGAATCTCATTTGCATGGTCAAGAATATTTTTTTCCTTGCTTTTGACCATGCTTCATGCATGAGAGTTAAGAAACATGTTTCATTGTGTCTCATTTGGACATGCGAGTCTTTGATGAATACAAAACTTTTCATGATCCTTAATCTCACTCACTAAAAATACCGTGCAAAGTACCATGCCCATAGGATATCATTTGCATGGTTGGGAACACATTTTTCCTTCTTTTTTCACCACCCGCCGTCATACATGAAGGCCTATAAAACACGCATCAAAGTGATCATTGAAACATGCAACTCTCCAATGGGGATGGTACTTTGCATGAGCCTAGATGGTACTCACCTTAATGCTAGTGCAAAGTACCATTCCCATCGGATCTCATTTGCAAGATCGGCGGTCACACATTTTTTCTTTGTTCTCACCACATGCCATGCATGAGGGTCAAAAAACACACATTGAGCAAGTCTCCGATGGTGATGGTACTTTTCATGAGACTTAATCCCATCAACTTTAGGACCCATGCAAAGTATCATGCCCATAGGATCTCATTTGCATGATCAAGAATGCATTTTTCCTTGTTTTTGACCATGCTTCATGCATGAGGGACAAGATGAAGAAACATACGTCATCGTGTCTCATTTGAATGTGCGAGTATTTGCTAGGTATGATACTTTCCTTAGGACTTAATCTCAGCTACTAAAAAGCCCATGCGAAGTATTATGCCCATTGGATCTAATTTGCATGTTGGAATACATCTTTCTATGTTAATTCACCACCTGTCATGCATTAGGTTCAAAATACATGCATCGGGGTACCTCATTCATACGTGCGAGCCTCTGATGGGGACACTACTTTGTACAGACCTTAATCTCACCCACTTCAATGCTCATGCAAAGTACCATCCCCATAAGATCTCATTTGCATGGTTGGAACACATTTTTCTTCCCTTCACTTTCCATATGTCTTTCCTTCTCCTCCCTCTCGCATTTTTCCCTCCGTTTACCTCTTTCCCTCCTCTTACCCTTTCCCTCCCCTCTCCCCTCTCTCTTTCCCCTTTATTTTCCTCTCTCCCCCTCTCCTCCTTTTCTTCCCCCTCCTCTTGATTTCTCTTACTCTTCCTCTCCCCTCTCTCCTTCCCCTTCCCTTTCCCCTTAAATTTCCCCTATCCCCCTCTCCTCCTTCCCTTCCCTCCCCCTCCCCCCTCCCCTCCCTAACCCTCTCATGTGGTAATTTTTGGAAGCCAATCGTAGATATTTTCTTTGTTTACTTTTTATGGGTGGGTGACACTACCATGGAAATGGCCACATGAGAGGATGGGGAGGGAAGGTAGAGAGGGTAGAGGGCAAGAGAGAGGAGGGGGAGACAGAGAAGAAGGAAGGGAAAGAGGGGACAAAGAGAGGGAGCAGGAGAGAGAGGAGAAGGGGTGGAGAAGGGAGAGGGAGAGAGAGGGGAGGGGGGAGAGATAGAAGAAAGAAGGGAAAGAGGGAGGGAGATGAGAAGATAGAGAAGAAGGAAGGGGGAGAGGAGCACTCTTCCAAAAGCAGCAGTGTGAGAGGAAGTCCTCCCCCTTCTCCCCCCCCTCCCTTAAACCAATCATATCATCGTTTGCTGTTTGTTTAACAACCATGATATAGCACCTTGACCAAGGAAAAATGCATATCCCTATGTCGATCTCCTAGTCTCATGATCTCCGGCATAGTCACTGTCACAGTATCCATGCAATCATGGATGACTTCCTCTGTATTCTATCCCAAACTGTCTTGTACCTCTAATGTATCTCAAGACTCTTTTGGCTGCATTCCAATGAGACTGTTTTGGATTTGCCATAAACTTTGCTAGTGAGCTTACTGCATAACAAATATCTGGCCGTGTGATTGTTAGATATATGAGAGATCCAATCAGCTACCTGTAGTACCTGTCATTGACTGTAGGATTTTCTGAATCTTTAGTAAGTTTCAAACTCTGTTCCATGGGAGTGGCTGCAATCTTGCAATCTGCCATATGAAACTTCTTCAGGAGACTATCAACATACTTGTGCTGACTCATGAATGTGCTATCTGAATCTCTCCAAAACTCAATTCCAAGACAATAGTGCATAAGTCCAAGATCTTTCATGTCGAACTCTGTAGATAATTCTTGTTTTAATTTTTTGATGAAGCTATCCTTGCTTCCTGTGACAATCAAATCATCCACATACAAAAGTGCAATAGTAATGTCTTCCTCTTGAACTTTGTAGTAGAGAGTATGATCTGCATTGGACTTCATGTATCCCAAATCAACAAAATACTTATCAATTCTACTGTACCAACTTCTGGGTGCTTGCTTTAAGCCATAGAGACTTTTCTTAAGATGGCAAACCTTATTCTCCTTTCTTGGTTCAGCATAACCTGCTGGTTGTTGCATGTAGACTTCCTCATCTAGGTAACCATTGAGAAATGCATTCTTGACATCGAGCTGATACACATTCCATTTGTTGAGTGTCGCTAGTGATATCAAGAACTGTATGGAATCCATGTTTGCTACTGGAGCATAAGTCATTGCTGTGCAAATCCTTTTGCAATTCCAAGACAATAGTGCATAAGTCCAAGATCTTTCATGTCGAACTCTGTAGATAATTCTTGTTTTAATTTTTTGATGAAGCTATCCTTGCTTCCTGTGACAATCAAATCATCCACATACAAAAGTGCAATAGTAATGTCTTCCTCTTGAACTTTGTAGTAGAGAGTATGATCTGCATTGGACTTCATGTATCCCAAATCAACAAAATACTTATCAATTCTACTGTACCAACTTCTGGGTGCTTGCTTTAAGCCATAGAGACTTTTCTTAAGATGGCAAACCTTATTCTCCTTTCTTGGTTCAGCATAACCTGCTGGTTGTTGCATGTAGACTTCCTCATCTAGGTAACCATTGAGAAATGCATTCTTGACATCGAGCTGATACACATTCCATTTGCTGAGTGTCGCTAGTGATATCAAGAACCGTATGGAATCCATGTTTGCTACTGGAGCATAAGTCATTGCTGTGCAAATCCTTTTGCAATTAGTTTGTGGCTTTGTATCTCTAAATAATTCCATCTGGATTGTACTTCACTTTGTATACCCATTTGTTTGCTATGGCCTTTTTTGGTGGAAGGTCGCATAATTCCCAAGTATTATTCTTATACAAAGCATCCATTTCTTCATTCATAGCAGTTTGCCATTCTGGCTTGTCTACTACGTTTTCGAAGTACACTGGCTCTTCTATAGCCATGATGGTAGTCATAAGAGCATAGTTGGTGGTTTCCACCTGAATTGCTTTACCTTTCTGAGCATACGTCAATCTGGCTGGTGGTCTGCTTTCCCTAGTAGACCGTCTGAGCTGTTGTGGCTCTGCTTGGGGTTTTGTTGGCAATTCTTGCTCTTCTTCATCAACATGTTCTGTAGATGACTATGAAGTCGATGCTTCTATCCCCTGTGTAGGTGAGGTTTTCCATTCTGATTCCTCATCAAAGATTACATCTCTGGAGATAATGACTTTGCAGTTGATGGGATCATACGATTTGTATGCTTTGCTTTCTTCACTATAGCCAACCATGATGCATTTGCATGACTTTGCATCCAATTTCCTGCAATGATCATCATGTATGTGGGCATATGCTATGCAACCAAATATGCAAAGATGCCCAATGTGTGGCTTGTGTCCAGTGAATGCTTCATAAGGAGTCATACCCTGTATTAGTTTGGTAGGAAGCCGATTAAGCAAATAGTTTGTAGTGGCTACTGCTTCTGCCCAATATTGATTCGGAAGATGCCATTCTTCCTTTCAGCTCTTGCATTTTGCTGAGGAGTATCTGCATATGTGAATTGTTTTCATATGCCGTGATTTTTGCAAAAGTTCATGAATGCTGAAGACATGTATTCACCTCCTCTATCTAATCTCATGACCTTGATCTTTTTGCATGTTCGGTTTTCTACCATGGCTTTGAATTCTTTAAATCTAGAAAACACTTCAAAATTCTCTTTCAGAAAGTAGACCCAACAATATCTGCTGTAGTCATCGATGAAAGTCAAGTAATAAAGTGAACCATTAATGTTGTGGGTCTGGGCAGATAACCCCATACATCTGTATGTATCAAATCAAGAATACCTCGTGCACGAGAGGTACTTCTGACAAAGTTGGTTTGCTTTTGTTTGCTAAAGCAGCATGCTTCACAAAATTTTCCAAGGAACTGTAGCTTCAGAATCCCAATTGCCGTATTTTGATTCCTAAGATCTAACAAGACTTGAAGTTGACATGACCATATCTCTTGTGCCATTTTGCAGATAGTGGCATCTGTTGCGGTTGAGCTGACATGGCATGCTTATCTAGTATTGTAGCTAGCATTTTGTATAAGCGTCCATTCATCACCATCAAAGATGACTCTGTAATTGTGTTCCGTCATTTGACCTACTGACAAAAGGTTCTTGCTGAGCTTCAGAACATAGAGCACATCTTTCACCAATCCTTTTGTACCAGTGAAATTGTTCATAGGGATAACACTTGTCCCTTGAATTGGATTCGGTGTATTGTCTACTATGTAGATGACATTCTTCTGTCCTTCTAATGGCTTCATTTCTGTGAACCATTCCTGATGATTTGTCATATGAGATTATGCACTGCTGTCGATGTACCAAGGATCATGTTCCACTTGGTCAACTTGATAGCTATAATCCTCTTTGGGATTGAAATCAGTGTCTGGGTACATTGTATCAGTCTAATACATTTCCTTACTTGCAAGAAACATTTTCCATGTTCATTTGCAAAATGACTATGACTAGAATGTCCACCATGATGATTTCCTCTACCTCGGAAATTCCCTCGATTACTGCTAGATTGATTGCCCTGGTCATACTTCTTCTTGTGGCAATCTCTTTCACACTGTCCAAACTTATGACAGTAGTTGCACTGAATGTTTGACACGTTGGTGGATGCATTCCCTTGTCCTTTCCCTCGATTATTGACTGCCTTGGTCGTACTGCTTCTTGTGGAAATCTCTTTCATAGTGTCCAAACTTATGATAGTAGTTGCATTGAATGTTTGACACATTGGTGTATGCATTCCCTCGTCCTTGAAATCTTCCTCGATTGGAATGATTTCGTTTGCTGATTCTGATGTTGCTAAGGATGATGCTGATGCTGATGTTGATGCTGACTTTGATTTGGTTGCTGATGATGACCACTTTTTTGATATGATCTACCTTTGCCTTTGCCTCTGCCTCTACTTTTGTCTCAAGTTGTGAATGCCTGATCATTAGAATGACCTTTATGTGCTTGAATTGCCTGAGTCTTGAGTTCTTCACTAAGTAGGACTGATTGAAGTTCTTCCAATGTCGGAATTTGTTGCTGGATGGCAATACTCTAGATTAGATTCTCGTATCCCTCTCCTAGTCCATTCAGGATGACTTGAACCATTTCTGCGGGGTCCATAGTCTCTCCTATTGCTGCAAGTTGATTGTTGTAGTCTTTTATGTGGAGTACATAAGCATGACCAGTTTCACTGATGTTGCGGAAACTCTAGTTGATTTGGTTTCTCAGGATGAGAATCCTGGATGTGTTCTTAGACTCGTAGAGAGCTGCGAACATATCCCATGCTTCTTTCGATGTCTTTACTATGTTGAGCTATCCTAGCATGACATCTTGCACATTCTGCTTGATCAAGGGATAGGCATACTTGTATTTATTATCCCATTCTACTTGAGCTCTCGAATGATGGCAGGATCTACTAAAGGTGCAAAAACTGTTTGTGTAGCTATAGATCCCATTGTTGGTGCTGTGACAATAGATGGAGTAGAGCTACTGGTGGCTGGATCGTCCAATGGTCTATGTGTAGACCGATCGAGATACTCCCATTTGTCTTGAAGTACAAGAATGGTCTCCATTCGGTATTTCCATGTACCATAGTTGGAGTTGTCTAACTTAGCAGATGCCTCCAAATTGGGGTTGCTAGTCGACATGGTGCAAGAAATGTACTCAAAAGTGTCATGGAGATCTCTGTATGAATTAATGCGAATAAATTGACTATGCCAAGTGAAATCATTGAACCATCGGTGAAGATAGAACTACAATATATAAAGTATGGTATGTATTACAAGGCTTGTGGCAATGATGCCCAGAATAGCCAAGAGGCTTTACAAGGCTGAAATGATGTGCACGATGCCGTGAGATAGCTGAATAGGCTTTACAATGGTGGCATGTCTGTGTGAAATCAAGTGCTAGCTGCCCAATGAAACAATCTGCAATGCCTCTATACTCTCTAAATTGTGCTCAGTGAACTAATGAATGTAAGGTTTCAGGTAATGTAATGATGTGAAACCATATGTGAGTTATGGATTGACTCCGAGTAGGAACTAGTCGGGAATTTTGGGCATGGCTTAGATTGGCAACTTGGGGAAATTCAAAGCGTCCCCTCTATGGCGATCTAGTCTACTCTGATCTAGATCTATACCAACTGTCGATCGATGAAAAAAAAACAAATAATTCCTTTTCTTTTGTTCTTTTTAAGTGCTGGGTCAGATGCATCGATGTAGAGGCGAATGTGCGTGAAGAAAGTGGTTTTATCGGTGAGGCTCAAATGTGAGTGTAACTTGTGCCAAAATATGCACATGATGTGACGAGCGAATAGAGCACAAAAAAACGAGCGACTTTCTTTTTTGGAGCACCCTCAAATTCTTCTTGGATCAAGAGATATGACTTGATCTAGGTGGAGGGGCAAAAGGAGTGCAAATGGTGCTCAATGATGATGTGCCACTATGGGTCACATGCAGTGTGATGTGGCACTATGCCTAGCAAGAGGTGTGCCAGTGGAGTCCTGTGCTGAGGTGGCAGGAGTGGTCACATGAAGTGACCGTGGAGCATTGTGTGTGCCTGCAGAGGTCAGTGCATGACGATGTCAATAGATGACATGGCAAATGATGTGGCAGTGATGATGTGGTAGCTAACATGGTAGTGATGATGTGGCATAGGTGACGACATGGTAGATAAAGGTGACATGGCAAGCTGACTGCCTTAATGACATGGCACAGAAGGAGATAAGGCCACGTGTCTCAGGGAGGTGATAACAAGATAAGGCCACGTGTCAATGGATTGGCAGCTGGAATCTTGAAGATTAACCAAAATCTACAAGGATTCCATCAACTGGTTGGCATCGTTGGTGGACGATGGAGCTTTGCAAGATTACTTTGAGCATTGCGATGAAGGCTGGGCTGCCTGCAAAGAGCAAGGAGGAGCCCTGTAAGAGCTAGGAGTTGAGGCGGTAAGGCATGCGTTGATGGAGAGGCTTGGAGCCTGGCTACGCTATGGTCTGACATTCACGAGGGAGCTGGTGTGCGTTGATAGTTAAGGCTTGAGTAGCCATCGTGAGCAGTCTGGTCGTGAGCTCAAGGGCCACCGCTGCTTTGGCTAGGAGGTCGTGGAGCTTACTAAAGCTTGGAGGAGGCACAGTACTAATGCCTTGCACTGAAGGCTTGAGGCATGGGATTAAGGTGATGGCAATATGGAGGTGCTTGTTGGCGACGGTCATTTGGAGGCGCTCATTGGAGGTGCTCGCTGGCGAGTTTTGTGAGTCCTTGCTCTCAAAGAATTTGTAGGTCACTGTAGAGGCTGAGGTTGCTACCATGAGCCATCGCTAGAGGAGCAGTCATCTGAGCTATCAGGTTTGCTGGCGCTATGGCACTGTGCGCTGTATAATCCGATTGTTACAAGTCCAAGCATAGTTGGAGCGAGTTCTATTTGGATAGATATGGCATAATCATGGTTCCAACTATAGTTCAACTTAAAGCATGATCAAATCATTACTTCCTAAAGATTGAAGTCTTTACTAGATGATCCAAAGTGCAAGTTGAGCTTCCGAAATCAAATCCGGAGCAAAGGGAATGTGTGTCAAACAAGTGGATGCAATTTATTGTCTTTGAGTTATCGGAAGATAGTATGACCGTGTATCGGAAGACAATTTGACCATGTAGTCTGACTGTGGATGCAATTTATTATCTTTGAGTTATCGGAAGACAGTCTGACCGTGTAGTCTAACTGTGTAGTCCGACTTACTCTGACAAGAAATAGTCCAACCTGCTACAATCCAATAGATGTTCGAGCATTTTTATCTCGTTTCTTATCTGTTCTTTGAAATCCAAATTCACAACATGACTCTACATTATATCATCTTTTAGTATATGTTTTTGGATTCTTAAATGGAAATGATTTGCTTGTCAGATTGAGGCTGACTTGTGTTTAGTTTGTCGGAAGACAATTTGACATAGTTCCAAATGACAAATTTTAAAGTCTGAGAGGTTTGAAGCATAAACCCAAACTCTGAACAAACTGAATCATGTATTTGAGGTACATTCATCTCAATATTTTTTGATTTGCCTCAACAAAAAGTTTCATTATTTTCTGACCATCATGGCAAATTCAAAGCAAAACAAGTGTTGCAAGATGCATTATTTGTTATCTGGAATTGCTGATCATAAAGACAAATATTGTTATCTACATTGGTGCAAGCATTGCAAGCAACATGGTCATCAAATAAAGTATTGTGTTGATCTATTGGAGCAATATGTGAGGCAAAGTCTGATCTAAAGGTCACGAACCTATTGGATAATCTATTGGTTCCCACTTGCTTGATGATGCAAAGTCTTGGCACACCAAATTCCAAAGAGGAGATTGGAAATCTCGTCAGTATGTGGCTGATGTCTCAAAAATTCAACAAAGAGTTCAGATTCTATAGTCCCAATATGGACATGAAGAGGACAATGATTCTAATTATGACTTGGAAGCGAACAAAGAATTCGAAGATGGTGGTAAGATTTGCAATAATAATTCAACTATTCTTGTTCCTAATTAAATGGATGTAGATGTTTTAGAACATACACAAGTCGACATCCATTCCAAATAGTTAGACAACAACGTAATGATAGTCTGCCGACAGTAAGCTACAATAGTCTTACAGCAACTTGAAGCAGCCCAACACATAATTCTAACTAGTCTGAAAGTTCCAATATGAATGTATATAAAATGTGGATCAGTTCTGGGATTTTCCATCAACAAATGGAGAAAGAAGAACTTGGATTAACAAATAATGATAAAGATGATTGCTTTGTGACAGAGGGTGTGCACAATTCAAAAGATTCATATGATGAGCATACATGCTATGCATTTGCACCAGGTTTTTCTATTGATTTTATGTCGAAGCAAGAGAAAATTAATCCAAATGCAATCTTGAGGAGCCTGACTACAGAATCCCTTACAACAAGAAATGTTTAGGGTACATTCCTAATCCGATTCAAACCAATCATGCCAAAGTATGTCCAAGCAATGAAGTCAAAATTTTTTCTAATGTTTACTCCAAGATTGCAACTTTTTATGAGAATGATGAAGATCTTGAAAATTATGCTGAAAAATCAAGTATGTTAACCGATTGGTTAACAATATGCCAGCCCTAGTTAGTGATTTCATTTGATGTATAGTGGCAAGTCTATAGAGCTAGGAGTGTGCCTTGGAGCCAAATAGGCCTAAGATGGTTGTAAAAGAATGAGGAAAGAGAGTGGTATAAAGGTATTAGGGTTGGATCTCCCTTCAAAAGGTGACATGTATAAAAGGCCAAGTGGTTGACTTTGGTCTTCATTTTTGGATGCACAAGTTTGGAATACAAGCTCCCTCTTATCTTCTAGGAGTGTTTTTGGCTATTCTCTTGTTTCCTTTGTAGTGCCTTTGTGTTTTCCACTCTATCCCCATTCATTCTTCTCTTCTCCTCCCCTGCTCCCTCTCTTCTCCGTTCTCCCCTTTCCCTCTAACTCTCGTAGGAACACATTGGAACAATCCGGGAGCCTCTTGAGTGACACTTGTGGATGGCTCATGCTTTGCATTTCTCTCACAAGGAGTAGCTTGGAGTGGAGGCTCCATCGTCATTCCCTAAAGATCCCCATAACACATGGGTCACCATTGAGACAACACATCTTTGGATCCATTTTTGGGGAGTTCAAGGTATGCTTTTGCATTGCACTTTATTTCTCTCATCAATTACCCATTGCACATTGTTTCAATATTATCTTGGAGCCTTGTTAGTGGAGTTGTAGGAGAGGAATGGGTGAAGAAGTGCGAGTTTTGGATGGAAAAAGATGAAGTTGTTATTTTCCTATTGGAAAGAATTTTGGATCATGTGAAGCTTGCTTTTAATTTTTTGTAGTGTTTTGAATAGATACAAACATAGCTTAGAGGTTTTGCTAAGGTGTGATAGAAAAATCCAACAAAGACCCCAAAAGTGATGCTTTGAGTGATTTTTGAAGTGGGATTGGAAGGAGAAACTATCTCATTTTGCAAAACACCCCATTTGTCATTCAAATGTTGTTGTTTTTTGTTGTTTTTTGCATTGAATATGTAGACTAGGTATCACAAAAAAACTTGAACCAAAACTTAAAATCATAAAAAATCTTCAAAACCAGTCGGCAAAACTATGAATTCCTATCTCCATGACCCATCACCATAGCTCGCTATCCCCATGACCCATCGACTTAGGCCTCTATCCCATTGGTCAAACTACATTGAACCAGTGCCATAATGCTATTGGTCAAACTGCATTGAATCAATGCCATAACGCTATCCTATTGAACTAACACATGCCAATAACTAACCCACCGCCTAAATTAATTACTATCAGTCAGCTATCCCTCTAGCCAAACAGGCATTAACCATGTGCCATAATGCTTTCTCGCCTACCTACTATCCCGCTACGTCATTGCCTTAACTCTATCCCGTTGACGTACTATCCCATCGGTTGTTGCCATAGAGCTATTCCACCGGGTCTTTTCTTTACCTCTATTCCCATGGGTTGTTGCCTTACCTTTATCCCACCAAGCATTGCTTTAGCTCTATCCCCATAGGTTGTTGCTTTAGCTCTATCCCCACAGGTTATTTCCTTGGCTGCCTGTCCTTACCTTAGATCTATCCCGCTGGTCGGTGACATAGCTCTAGGAACACAAAAATTAGAAAAAAGGCAAGAATATAAGTGCAATCTAGCACCTAAAAATTGGGACCTCGAGCATCAGCAAGCCACCTTGCGTCAAGGTAGACTAACATCAACTGCGTTAACTAACATATGGACTTGAGATCAAGAAGAATCCTAGGAACTAATTCAGAGCACAAAGATAGTTATGTCTAGCTACATGCCGAGTTTCACAACTATTCTGTTAGGATCCTCAATACTTAGTGCCCATAAGTGCATAGACCATCCCAAGCTGAGTTGTCTAGCTCTAAAGATTCAATGAGATTAATGGATAGATGGGTGAAAATCCCAACCTTAGAGAATCTGCTACTTTAAAATCTAGTTCAATATGCCATCAATCATCTACTCCTTCCATAGCATCTCAAATATGGGACTCATTTGTAAACATGCTAGTAGGAAGGTTTGGGCTCAATAACCCAACCAGAGAAATGGTCAACCCATTTTTCGGGCATACTAGGGCAACAAAAGAGCCTCAAAGAGCAACCCAACCACTATTATCACAAGCAAAACTCAGGGAACCAAGTCCCACAATACCTACTAGCAATCAACCCCCATCGTACCAATTCCTTGATGATAGACAATCCTACAGGGATGAATTTGGACATAGATTCTCTCAAGGGTCACAAATGCTAGAACAAAGTAAGTAGAGGAGTAACCTCAAAGGCCCACAATTAAGACTGTCCACCTTGGAACCCCCTATGATTCCTCCCTAGCAACAAATCATGGAAGATATTCCCTACCCAACTACTGCCCCTTATAGTCCTATGCATACAGGAAACATACCACTCCCTAGAGAACCTCTAGTCCATCTTGTTAGGCCCAACCAAACCCAAGTCATAATGTAAATGCCTAGTGGGCCTAGATTCTTGCAGCCCAACCTTGTGCCATCAAATCCATGGAACCCTTCATCAGACCACCAAAGTATGGGACATCGCCCACAATTCCACAACCTCCCATTGTATTACAAACGGTCCTTATGGATGAAGCAATGAGAATCCTAGTGCAAGCACTAGGAAGCAGGGCGACAACGCCACCTCCTCATTTCCAAGAAGGGACACCAACCCCTTAAGGAACAAGCCTGTCAAAATCTCCAAGCTAATCACAAATTCTGTAAGAGAAGGAGATCGATTCTCCCATGTTGAGAGATTTGAACAAATCTGTGAGCAATTTGGTGATATCAAGGATCTAGACAAGACCAATGCTTTAGGCTTAAGCCTTGATGGCAAGGTTGGACAATGTTTTCGAGCCTTAAACCCTGAGCAAAAAATAAATTGGGACACATTGCATAAATATTTCATTGTGGGTTTGCCCCTAGTGGTCTCAAGTGGAGCATGATTAACAAACTTTATGAGGTAAAGCAGAAGGAGACTGAGTCCTTAAGAGATTATATTTCCAAGATTAAAAATTTGAACTCACGATGTGAACCCCACAAGAGGATGATCAATGCTCCACTCTTACCATGATTCCTCATAGGGCTAGAGGACATTAAGCTGTTCGATCATCTATTTGATATATGAATCCCACATTGTTTGAGCTATCCAGCAAGACGGCCCAATACACCTCAAGGATAACATGAGGAAGAGACTTGGCATATGATCAAGGTCAAAAAATGAAAGCTTGTAAGCATGATAAAAAAGCAAACAAAAACCCAGCAAACATTCCGACAGAAAGCAGTCCGAGCATGTTTAAGGTGTCCGATGATGGAACTCGAATGCATTTCAAAGGTTTGAAACTATCCAAAAATATTTTCAGTATGATCTCAATAAGAGGAATTTCTGAAAGTTTGAAGGTGTTTATTGTCATTTTTAATTCTACATGTGGTGATCAAACAATTGGCATAAGGTGGACAAACTGTCTGATAATTCAACTGCATCTCGATGATAGTCTAAGTATCTATTCTCCTATTACTGATGCATTTTCAAAATTCAATTCTATAGAATATTTTTGAAATGTATAAGCTATCTCAATGTGTTTTTTGACTCTGTCATTGGAAATATTTTGACAGCTCATTTGCAATCCCCAATAGTAATCTGATGTCAATCTTACTAGTTCTCTGACAATCCAACTGTGATGGATGCTAAACACAAATCAAATTTTAGACTTTGGGTTTTTTTAATAAAGGTCAAATTAGGATTTCTCATAGAATCATAAAGAATTTCTTTGAGGGCTTTACACCAACAAATGTTGCAGATATTGGAGCTTCATCGACATATTGCTTTTTGCTTGATTGGAGCAATGTATCCATTCCATGCCAATGGAATGTGTGGCATCTTGATTCATGCATGGCTCTACTTATTCATTTTGTATGAACTATCATGGATGAAATTATATTTCATGGGTCCCTAACATTGGCATGTAGCCATGAAATGGTACAATTGTAATCAATAGAACCTACACCATGGAGGTTAAGGAGGGTTCATGTCTATGCATTTTTGTTCAAAAAAGAGCTACCGACTGAAAGTGCCAGGTGTTGAGGGGTATTTAGGCACCTAGGCTAAGTAGATTCATGTGTAAGTTGAAAGGTCACAAGTCATGTGTAAGTTGGAAGGTCACAAGTCATATACATGAGTGTCAATTATCAAGGACCACTATGGGCAATTATAACTCCTTTTGGATAACTGTATCTTGATGTATGGTAGTCAGACTGCTATCTGACCAGGATTTCAAACCATGTATTTTCCTTTGGCAAGTTGAATGTTGATCCCATGCACAATTCTTCATGCTCTTGGCTATGTGTTGTTTGAAGAGGAAAGATTTTGCATCTATCTTCCTCGTTGTATCTAACCTGATCCCAAATTTCCTCCTAGTCTAAGAGGACCTTGGGCTTCTCCTCCTTATACTGTAATAACTATCAGTAGAACTACATCTCTGGGGGGTCATTGTGCATCTATTTTTGCTCATGGTGAAGACATTCCTTGTTGATCTAGGCATCATGGTATGATAGAATTTCCTAGTCGTCTTATTTCCATGTTGCACCCATCTAATGCACGAAGAATGATACAAGAACTCAGCTCATCAGACCCCCATAGTCTAGATATCTAACTTCTAGAACTTAGCTTGTCAGGGGCATGGTTTGACGTCATGGTAACTACCAGAATCCCTATCGAGCCCCCTCTATGCATTTTCTAGTCCCTAACATCATGTCCCCTCTGGGCCCTGGTCAAAGGACATGGGGGATTCACTAGTAGTAATAAGGAGATGTCACCTATGTGCAATAAATATATGAAAATTCTCCTTATCTACCCCCTATTTACAGGACCTTACCTTATAAAATGTACCTTCCTTCCCTTATATAACCCCCCTCCCTTAACTCACGTGGTATCATATGATAAACCCTAGTGGACCCCCCGGGCCAAAGGATAAGCCTACCTAGAATCATATTGAACTCAGCCTCTCTCCATGAGTCCCTGTTGTTGACTACAAAGATGAATTTCTCCTAGGTGATCCTTTTGTTGTCATAATCTCTGCATATGAAGCTCATCTTTTTTTGTCTTCTACAAAATTTAAGTTGTTGAAGTCTCCCCCAACAATCCAAGAGTTGACATCTAGAAGGCCCTCTATTGATGCTTCCAAAAAGGCAGTTGTTCCTTCCTATAGTCTGCTGCATAAACTTGTAAGATACCACCAATCCTGGACTTGCCCATGTGGAGGCCCGTCCAAACTCCTCGATTTGGGATCATCTCTCCCTGATCATAAACCTTGGGATCCACTACCTAGGATGCCGCGATGTAGTGGGAGGGGGCATGGTAGTATGTATCCATGTGCTTGTGCATCAGGGGCATGATTGGCTCAATCCATGCATGCATAATGGACACATCTATTCTACCGGCCTAGCAAAGAACATCACAATCAATAAATCTACAAACCATGATAAACTATTTTCACTTCAACTTAGAATTTAAAGAGCCACCAACTTACGACTCTCATTTAGACCATATGTGGAGCAACATCGACAAACCCAATAGAAAAATAGGTACCTCATTTGCATACTATACAAACCATTCCATTGCATACGTTTGCACATAATGCACACTAACACTTACACTTACAATAACATTCCAAATCGTAGGGCCTTAGTGGAATCCCCAACGTTTTTTTATAATTCATGTTGTAGAGTTACCAAGGTTTGCTTCACTACCCCCAAGGCTGAAAGTATACCATGGAGCTACCTACTAACCAACATTGGATAAATTTATCCCCATGAAGGCTTGCTTTGATTACACAGAAGGATTAATGAGACATAACAATGATTTTGTAGGCTTTTTCAGCCAATCCGTTGGGCATTCCAATGATGTGCTGGCTAGAATTCAAAATGAAGCTATTAGGTTCGAATTGTATCATTGGAAAAAGAAGGGCTGTAGTAGTGAAGCCATTGTGGGACAATTCAAACTGGCAGTAGCAGACGTGGGGAGGCACTCATAGCTTGTGAATTCTCCACTTGCTATTATCAACAAATCATGACTAACTAGTGGGTTCCTTCCAATTCCATGAGCTATAATTTCAATTGGCAATGCCTTGATAGCACAATGGTAGGGTGTCTACCTACCAACATGGTAGCATGTGTTCAAACCTTGCTATGTGTAGCATAGGTTTGGAGCCAATGTCCCACGATATGATGAGTGAGTGAGTTTTTTATAAAAAAAAGAGGACATCGCTTAAAAGAAACTATAACTCAATCCACACACTTTTTGGATATCTTCCCACTTCCATCAAGATAAATAGGATATATTTTATAGTCAAGTATCTCATCGGTTTATGTCTTCCCTTTCATTTTCCTTGAGGATTGTGTTGCTCCTTTCACTCAACCAAGAATCACTGATGGGATCTACATGCATAGCTCTCATATAAACTTTTCCATGTTTGCAAGGCTCGATCAAGAGGATCGATATAGAGAATTTCATCTAGAAAGTCAAAATGAAGATAACGTTTACTGATAAAGTAGAGTGGAAAGCCATTCCTAATGTGGATGAGCAACACATAACACATGATGGATGACTAAAACCTCCTTAAAGAATTGTGAAAAAATTATTAGGCTTTATGTCGCAATCTTTCTTTGAGTCAAAGATTCACAACTCACTTACATTTGAGACTTTGGCACAAAATTTATTGGGTATGTATGCTTAGATATGTATAAAACATGGAATTTAGTTAACCTCCCCTATCTTCATCAAACATTCTTCTCCTTGAGGATAAGATAATGAGTATACATCAAAGACCATGCATGTTGTAATGTCAAGACTCTTAGAATAAATCGTTGTCTTTGGAAGCTACAATATATTCTATTTACCACCTAACATTAATGATTGCCATTGGTAAACTTGTAATTTCTAAGGCATGGTTGTTCATTAGATGTAAGAGTAAATGCAACAATCTCCAACAAAATTGTGTCATGCTAGGCCATCAAGAAAGAACAATTGACACTATAATCATAATATTTGAATATGAGATCTGAAACCAAATAAGTATGAGAAATTAAGATGTACACCTAACAGATAGTGACTCTCCATATCAAAGAACCTCGAAAAATAAGGAACAATCACAAGGAATTCCAAGCACACTTGTACAAATGGGAGGAAGACAAAAAGCGACTACAAATAGTAAATACTCATGAGCACTGCCTTAGGTTTTGCTAAATGCAAATGATCGTGAAGAGGAATGGATGAAGCACTTGCAATGGAAGCATGTGTGTAGAACCATTGGAAAGCTTGAGTACTATAATGCAACTGCTTGCAGATGCAAAGCGATGTGCAAACTCTGTGTGTGTGCATACATGTGCGGATGTGTGAGTGAAAAAGAAAGAGTTCAGATGATGTGCTAGACACAACAACACAAAGCAACTATAGACGTGTTTGATAGATGCGTAAAATAGCGAGCGCATCTATAGGCACTACTTGAATAGAGAAAATATAGGCACATCTAATAGCATATCTATTTGCGCGTGTATTAGCATGTCTACACTGAGAAAATATAGGTGCGTCTGATAGCGTGTCTATTTGCACGTGTATAAGGGCGTCTATTAGCGCATCTACACTAAGATTTAGACACATATTTAGACGTGAATTTAGATGGAAAATAGAGAATACAAAAAGTGAGATTTTGGTGCAGGCTGATAAATGTCAATCACTGCTTTCCAAACATTGCCCATGATTACCAAAGCACATAATTTTAACAAAAATATCAATGCTTTTTTGCAAACCCACATATACAAAAAGTAAGTGAGGTGAGGAGAATGAGACAATATGTAAAATAGTTTTGCTAATATCAATGATTGGCTACGATTCAATCTCATCCTCAATGAGATCAACCCTTGCCAAACTATCTACTTCAAAATCCAAACCAATGTTGAGATCTACAAATACATTCAACCCACTACTACTTGTGCTACTCGTGCTCATCGAAATTAGCATCACCGATGGTAGGCTCATCCTCACGGGTAATGGCCTCAATATCTGTATCTCATATCTCATGATCATCCTCCTCTCTCGTATCACGATCATCATCACCTCCATAGCCATGATCATCCTCCATACGCTCCATATTAGTAAATGTACTATACCTCACTTTGGAATGTGGAGTAATAGGTATGACATGCCAACAAATCAAACATTTAAAAGTGAGTATTTTTATGTGTGTACTATACCTCTTCACATTGTTGCGGTAGTACTAGTGTGTACTTCTTACTTTGCCAAAACTTTATGGAGTCAATAGTTACAAAGCCACTTGCATGGGATCTGATTGTTGCGTTAGGGCCTCTTTCCACCACGTCCTTAAACCACTTTACATTCAAAACATACACAGAGAATCGTCGAAATTCAAGTTTAATAATATCTTGGATTATGCCACAATAATCATCCATGGCTCCATTGGCTCCCTCAAAGCTCTCTCTTATCATCAATCCGTTGTGTTCGAAAATGCTTGCCCTCACATCATATAGCATTGAGCATAGTACACTACACCAAGACAAAATCAATTAAATAAGCAATCTAAATTATTGAAATCTCCTAACTTATGCATAACATTCTATATACCGACCTTGCTCATGCATCCCCTAGCATACTCTCATTCTTCCATTGTGATATGCATCCCCTCGTCTCTCTCTGCTCTCTCCATTTCGTCAAGTAACCAATCCACATGAATATCCTTTGGAAGTGCTCTTAGATGCTGAGGGTATGGCACACAAGATCCATGGTGTGTACGAAAGAGGGCCCTTTCTCCTTGTCTTCTTGCCTTTGCATCCTTGTATCTTGTCACCCATCTTTTCATCACATCACTATTAAGCATGCAATAGAGGTTGATATTATTAGGCAACTCCGTGTCTATTACTTTGTTGCATCCTTTCCCTTGAGGCACAATAGAGGTCATCCTTAGGTCTTCATCATCTCTCCATAGTTGTGGGAGGCAGCTATCCACATCAACAAGAAACTCAGAAATATATACAACCTACTCTTGTACCTAGATTCTTCCTTGAAGCTTGGCCATGTGTCTTCAATATGCTTCCACGCAGGAGTGTCTGCAGGAGTTCTCCACTTGCCATTGGTTGATTGATGGGAGGAATGACATGACATGAGCTCTGTAATGAATTTGCACTTGAACATATATTGGATGCGAGGGATTATGGGAAAATGTCGCAGAACCTTACGAGGCACATCCAAAGTTTTGAGATCTGCTCTATATCTTGCCTCTCCACAAGTAGGACACTCTCTTGCATCCACGAAATAGAACGCAATCATTGATGCATGCATGGATGTGCTTGTAATCTAATCCTCCAAGAGAGGTCACATGTTGCCTTGCCATATCTCTTGAGGTCGGTAATTTATTATCCCTTGGAAGCATTTTACACAATAGCTTGCACATGAAGACCATAAATGAGAAAAAGCATTCGAGTAATTGACCCACTAGCATAATTCACCATGTTTGCAAAATAGACTTTAAAGCTTACTTGAGTAATGCAATCAAACTTGCATTGCTCCATCCATAGATGGTCTGCAAGTTTAGTAACTCAAGGGAGGCACGTAGAACATAGAATGTGCACCCCTCAAATAGTGGAATCAATGCTACGGTAAAAAGATCATCCTGCTCCATGCTATCATCCCTCCCTTCGGATTGATGTACATATAAATCTCGCACCATATCATCAAGCACCTCCTCCTCCATGGCCACATGAGGTAATGGCGGAGGGCAACTATCACCATCACTCCATGCATCCGTAACGGTCCCTCCTGAAGATCCCACCTCATATCGCCGACGCTTTGTCTCCTCATGACGAGCATAGGGCAACAGATGCGGGTGTGGCACTGCATCCTGTATCGAATTAAAACGGGATCATAACTCAAATACATGAACACCCATAGGTATCTCAATCAACCTTAACTCTTTAACACTTACCATGTTTATGGTCACATCCCATTCTCCATACTTTGAGATGTGATTGAGTGTAATCTTGCATGCACGATACATGTTTCCTCGACATCGATCACACATACATTTGATTTTTTGCTCCAACCACATTTCACGATGGTGGATATGAAGAGTTTCATCCTTATTGTCTACTTGTTGAAGATGAAGACATTCTACCTCTCTTTCCTTCTCTTTTCTCGTCTATTTTTCTCTCTTATCTCCTTTCTCTTTTCTCCTCTCTTTTCCTTCCCCTTCCCCTTCCCCTTCCCCTTCCACTTCCACTTCCAAGAAAAGGGTTGCATATTAAATGATGGAAATAAGGGATTACATGAATGAAGAAAGGGATTGCATGAATTATGGAAAGGGATTGCATGATTGAAGAAAGGGATTGCATGAATGATGGAAAGGGAAAGCATGATTGTAGAAAGGGATTGCATGAATGATGGCAAGGGATTCCTTCTCTTTTTTCCTCTCTTATCTCCTCTCTTTTTCTCTCTTTTTTTCTTCTCTCTTTTCCTCTATTTTCTCATCTCTTTCCTTCTCTCTTTTTCTCTCTTTTATCCTCACCTTTTCTCTCTTTTTCCTTCTCTCTTTTAACCTCTCTTTCCTTCTCTTTTCGTGGTAATGTTCCTCTCTTATGCCCTCTCTTTTTCTCTCTTTTTTTCTCCTCTCTTTTCCTTTCTTTTCTCCTCTCTTTCCCTCTCTCTTTTTCTATCTTTTATCCCCACTTTTTCTCTCTTTTTCTCCTCTCTTTTCCTCTCCTTTCTGCTCTCTTTTATCTCCACTTTTTCTTTCTTTTTTTCCTCTCTTTTCCTCTCTTTTTCTCTCCTTTTTCTCTCTTTTTTTCTCCTCTCTTTTCCTCTATTTTCCTCTCTTTTTTCTTCTCTTTTCCTCTATTTTCTTGTCTTTTCCTCTCTTTTTCTCTCTTTTTTTCTCCTCTCTTTTCCTCTCTTTTCTCCTCTCTTTCCTTCTCTCGTTTTCTATCTTTTATCCCCACTTTTTCTCTCTTTTTCTCCTCTCTTTTCCTCTCCTTTCTCCTCTCTTTTATCCCCACTTTTTCTCTCTTTTTTTCCTCTCTTTTCCTCTCTTTTTCTCTCTTCTTTTCTCCTCTCTTTTCCTCTCTTTTCCTCTTTTCTCCTCTTTTTTCCCTTCTCTGTTCCTCTATTTTCCTCTCTTTTCTCCTCTCTTTTCCTTCTCTCTTTTTCTCTCTTTTTTCTTCTTTTTTTTAGTTCATCAATAATCGTCTTTTTTTCTTTTCTTCAGTTCATCATGTGGCTAGGAAGCTCTTTAGTCTCACCTAATCTTCGGTGGCACTAGCTCCCCTTGTGGCTCATCGACTGGCATGGCATCGATGGGTGGTTTGAGTGCTAATGGAGTCTCAGGCTCTGGTGCCGATATTTCCTCAGGTTCAGGTGCCGATCTTGTCTCGAGCTCTGGTTGGTGCTATTGGTGGAGACTTATTGGTTGTAGTTGTGCGCCAAGCTGTAGCATCTCGTGGGGCAATTCCACAATCTTGACCTCCAGAATAGGTACTTCTGCTAAGGCATCTGCACTTATCAATGTGATAGTTGGAGAAGTTGGTGACGGCTCCCATACTGGTGAGAAGGGTATGTCCAATTCCTCAATAATTGGTTTTGGTGATTGGGGCAGAGTCATTTCTCTTTCTTGTAGTTATTTTTTGATGATTATAGCCAATAAGTGTGGAATTTCACATTTTTGGCCTGAAGAACCATCGAGTTTCTTGGTAAAGAAGATGACAAAGTGCTGGACCCAGTCTTGTTTTAGCTTCCTACTCAGCAAAACAAATGTGTGGAGTGGAAGGGAGTGAACTTTGCCGTACTCAATTCCCAGGATTGTGGATAGGAATTGTGCTGCTTCCTTGAGGTGATGGTCAAGGATTGTGCGAAGCAATATGCCATCTCTATGGATCAGTGTGCCCTTAGAGAGGAGAGGCTGTACTTCGATAAAATTTGCATCAGCAAGCCATTTAGGGTATTTGCCACCTTGTTTTGGCAGTGAGAAAGCCCTTTGAATGATTGTACTATCGAGGATAATGTTGAGTGGGCTTTGCTGTATAGTGATTGTACTGTATTTGCCATCCTTTGCATTGCTGGAGTAGTAAGAATGGAGAAAGTCCTTGATGTAGGTCATCAGGGTAGGACTGTTCTCCAAGGATTTGAGGCTCTCATGCAAACTGCTTAGACCTCATTGCTCTAAGTAAGATGTTGCTTCTTGGGAAAAAGCATAAGTCAATGTGGGTGGCCAGACAAGTTCCAATAATTGGGCCTTGTCAATGGCTATGTAGGCCAGTTGTGACTGGGGTGGCATTTGTTCTGCTTGGTCATGCACTAAATCTTCTTTGGAGCTATCGCTATGGACCACGAATGCCTGTGGTCTCCATGGTTGAGAGGATGTAGATGGCTGCGAACTCTGGAGGGGGTCCTGTGGTTGAGGCGGTGGGCTCTTTCTGCGCATCCTCTTTAGTGGCAACATCTTTTCTGAACTTGCATCCATGTGCATGTAGTGTACCATTGATCATTAGATTGATTGGCATGTCGGTATGACCTTTGTGTGTGTGTGTGTGTGTGTGTGTGAGAGAGAGAGAGAGATCTTTTTTTATTACATGCTTTGAGAGTGCGGAATGAAAGTGTGTGGTACAATTATTCATGCAATCATCTATGTGTCTAAGCGAAATCGTGTGAGTACGTGACCTAGTAGCTAGGTAGGGACTAACTATATGCTTTTTTGCTGGGACTTTCATAGGGCAGCTAGAACTCATTCATCACTTCCGAGCCCTAAGTAAAATCAATTGGTGCTACCTATATGTGCGAAGACGTACATATGCAAGTGAGTGCTTGTGATACGATCTATTTCTAACTAAGGAAGACTTGGTTTTCCAAATCTTCGTTTTTGTCGGGGATGGCTTGCATGTTGATGTAGTAGTGCTTCAGTCGGCAGCTCCCATTTATTGTTGTGTTGAATTGGACTCCATCCAATGTTTGTAGTAGCACATCTCCGATGGGATTCATATTTTATACTCGGTATGGTCCTTGACCTAGATACTTCAGTTTCCCCTTGTGTACTTTGGCATTGTACAACAGGACTAAGTCGCCTTCCTTGATGTCTTTAGCTTTAAGGTTTCTATCAAACCATGCCTTTCTTCTGCGTTTTTCTATTGTCATAGCATGGTAGGTGACTAGTTTTGTCTCTGTATGCTTTTCCAAATGATAGAGCCTTTCTTTCAAGGATTCATGGTCTCCCATACATTCTCGTATTGCAATGTGTAGACTTGGTATTACAAATTCGAGTGGGACCATAGCTTCAAGGCCGTACACCAATTGAAAAGGTGTGTTCCCGGTATTGACCTTGAATGTGGTTCTGTATGCCCATAAGGCAGCATTCAGTTTCTCTGCCCAATCAAAACGTTGTGGTTCTACTACCTTGGTGAGGATAATGCATATTATTTTGTTGGTGGATTTTGCTAGTCCATTCCCTTGGGGGTAGTAGGGTGTGCTTTTTAAGGCCTCTCTTTTAATGTCTCCTGAACATAAGAACAAACACTTGTGTTCCTTACCTTTCTTTCCAATGGGGGTCTTGATTTTGGGGGTGTATGCCAAAAATTGATAAACAACATTATTTGATGCATATATCTTTATTAAATCGATAAAATAGGCATGAAAACATCTAAATTGGTTCTTGCCATTTGATTTGATGTATGACATGACCCCATTTGGATTTGTAATTCCAAAGATACGGGGTCTTACTTTTAGGGCTTGAATGCCTGAAATAGGCAACGCGTTAATGCGCTGCCTATTTCATAAATTTAGGCCTTCAAAGTAGGACCCCATGTAGGACCGAATGAGGTCCTACTTTTGAGGCCTAAATGCATGAAATAGGTAGCACATTGACAAGCTACCTATTTTAGGAATTTAGGCCCTAAAAGTAGGACCCCGTATCTTTGGACTTACAAATCCCAATGGGATCATGTCCTATATCAAATCGAACGACAAGAGCCAATTTAGATGGTTTTCATGCCTATTTTCTCCATGAATCAAAACTGTATGCATAAATATATACATCAAGATATGCATCAATATATGCATCAATATATACATACATATATATTGATGCATATCTATGTATGTATATATTGATGCATATCTTGATGTATATATTTATGCATACAGTTTTGATTCATGGAGAAAATAGGCATGAAAACACACACACACACATATATATACACATATAGATATATATGTATGTATATACATACATATATACATACTTACATACATACAGCAAAATGGGGGTCTTGATTTTGGCGGGGGTATGCCGAAAATTGATAGACAACATTATTTGATGAATATAGTTTTAGTTGTGGAGAAAATGGACATGAAAACCATCTAAATTGGATCTTGCCATTCAATTTGATATATGACATGACCCCACTCGGATATACAAGTCCAAAGATACATGGTGCTACTTTTAGGGTCTGAATGCCTAAAATAGGCGGCGTGTTAACGCGCTGCCTATTTCATGCATTTAGGCCTCCAAAGTAGGACCCCATTGGCAACACAATGGGGTCCTACTTTTGAGGCCTAAATGCATGAAATAGGCAGCATGTTAACGCGCTGCCTATTTCAAGCATTCAGTCCCTAAAAGTAGGACCCCGTATCTTTGGACTTACAAATCTAAATGGGGTCATGTCATATATCAAATCAAACGACAAGAGATAATTTAGATGATTTTCATGTCCATTTTCTCCATATATCAAAATTATATGCATCACTATATACATCAATATATACATATATGCATCAACATATACATACATACATACATACATACATACATACATACATACATACATACATACATATATATATATATATATATATATATATATATATATATCTATGTATGTATGTATGTATGTATGTATGTATGTATGTACATGCATATATATACATACATACATACATACATACAAACATCAAAAGTAAGACCCCATTGGCTTTCCATGTCATGCATTTTGTTGTCTCATGAGCATAAGAACAAGCACTTGTGTTCTTTACCTTTCTTTGCAATGGGGGTCTTGATTTTGGGGGGGTATGCCAAAAATTCATCAATAACATTATTTGATGAACATAGTTTTAGTTGATGGAGAAAATGGACATGAAAACCATCTAAAGTGGATCTTGCCGTTTGATTTGATATATGACATGACCCCATTTGGATATGCAAGTCCAAAGATACGGGGTACTACTTTTAGGGCCTAAATGCCTAAAATAGGCAGCGTGTTAACGCGCTCCCTATTTCATGCATTTAGGCCTCAAAAGTAGGACCCCATTGTGTTGCCAATGGGGTCCTACTTTTGAGGCCTAAATGCATGAAATAGGCAGCGCGTTAACACGCTGCCTATTTCAGGCATTCAGGCCCTAAAAGTAGGACCCCGTATCTTTGGACTTACAAATCCAAATGGGGTCATGTTATATATCAAATCAAACGGCAAGAGCCAGTTTAGATGATTTTCATGTCCATTTTCTACATATATCAAAATTTTATGCATCAATATATACATACATATATATATATATATATATATATATATATATATATGTATGTATGTATGTATGTATGTATGTATGTATGTATGTATGTATGTATGTATGTATGTATGTATGTACATGCATATATATACATACATACATACATACAAACATCAAAAGTAAGACTCCATTGGTTTCCCATGTCATGCATTTTGTTGTCTCATGAGCATAAGAACAAGCACTTGTGTTCTTTACCTTTCTTTGCAATGGGGGTCTTGATTTTGGGGGGGTATGCCAAAAAATGATCAATAACATTATTTGATGAACATAGTT